>NC_081412.1:197107691-197242691 GCF_030272615.1 Cryptomeria japonica | reverse complement strand
CAAACCCTGGCTTACGAACATACATAAGTCTAGGTTTGATTCTCCGTAATTTTCCATGGTCACATGGTAAATTTCCTGTGCATCTCAATTTACACATTAGTACTTCCAAATATCCAAATATAATATAATTCAATAATATAACAATACACATCATTACTTGCATACAATTTTTATCTGCACAGATTGAATACATCTTTATCAAGCAAATTCACATAAGTAAATTTCATCCCAATTCACAAAAACTAAACATACATCTTAGTTCTATATTCAGAGTAAAGTCCTGCAAATTCAATAACGACATCTATCATTGCAATATCATTCTATCTAATAATCATGTAGTGTTCTATCTCATAAAGCATGTAAGTAAATCATCAAATCATAGCAATGTTATCCAAATCCTGAAATCATATAAGTTCTAAGTCTCAAAATGCATCAAAATAAAGTATCCATAATAGTCTAAAATATAAAATCCACTGAATGTCAGACTGAGTCGAGGTGAGGCCTCACATCCTCCCCCTCTAGGCATGAACTTCCTCCTGGAGTTCATCGAAGAGGTGAGGGTACTCTGATCTCATACGTGCTGCATCCTCCCATGAAGCCGTAACCTCATCATAACAATCCCACTGGACCCTAACCTGGTCCAGCTCTCGACCTCGAAGGGCCAATGTCCGGCGTGCCAAAATGGGAATGGGCTCCAAAGCTAGCTCCCCGTCTGACTCCACCTGCAAGGCATCCCAATCTAAAAGGTGAGACTCATCATAGATATATTTTCTCAAAACTGAAACATGAAGCACATCGTGGATGCGTTACAGGCTAGGTGGCAAAGCTAAACGGTAGGCAACTGGGCCTATCCTCTCCAGAATCTCAAAAGGTCCTACAAAGTGAGGTGCGAGCTTAGAACCCTTTCCGTAATGGATTGGACTCTTATGCGGTCGCACTCTCAAGAAAACTCTGTCTCCAACCAAGTAACTACGATCTATCCTCTTTGCATCGGCATACTTCTTTTATCTATTTTGAGCCTCTCTGAGATGTTGCCTAATCAAATCCACCTGTTGTTCCATATCCTGAACTAACTCAGGACCAATGGCAACTCTATCCTCTATGCGATCCTAACTCAAGGGCGTCCTACAAGCACTGTCGTATAATGCCTAGTAGGGTGGCATTCCCAAGGAAGTGTGATGCCCATTGTTATAGGCAAACTCCACTAAGGGAAGATACTCCTCCCACCAGGTCTGATGATCCATGATGAACATACGAAGCATATCCTCTAACACCTGATTGACCCTCTCTGTCTGACCATCTGTCTCCGGGTGATAGGCTGTACTGAAATTGAGCTTAGTGCCCATAGCTGCCTGTAATGACTTCCAAAAGGTAGAAGTGAAAAGAGAATCCCTGTCAGAAATAATCTTGCGGGGTACGCCATGTAGTCTAACAATGTCTCGCAAGAACACCTGTGCTACTGCTGGAGCTGTATATGTGGTACGAACTAGTGAAAAGTGAGCTACTTTGGTCAACTTGTCAACTGTCACCAAGATAGCATCATGGCGACGAGAAGACATAGGAAGAGCAATGATGAAATCCATGGATATAGTATCCCACTTCCACTTTGGTATAGCATGAGACTGAAGCAACCCACCTGGATGGCGATGCTCCGCCTTAACCCTCTGACACTCGAGACACCGAGCTACTATCTCAGCAATGAGCTGCCGCATTCCCGGCCAATGATACAACTGCCTCAAGTCAGCATGCAACTTCTTAACCCTGGGATGCGCTGCATAAGGAGCTCTATGAGCTTCCGTGACAATGAGCTTTCGCAACCCTCCGGAGGAAGGTACATAAATGCACCCTCTGTGGCGTAACAGTCCATCGGGCTCCAAGGAATAATCCACATATTTCCCTTCTAGAGTAACCTGAGAACGTAATACCTGACAAACCTCTGCATACCATCCATCCTCTAACAAGTGCCAAAGTATACGGTCTCTCAAGTCTGTGCCCATGGATATGGTGTAAACCTCATGACGTCTCCTACTCAAAGCATCTGCAACTACATTTTCCTTTCCCTTGATGTAGTGAACGTCAAAATCATATTCGCACAAAAACTCCATCCATCTCCTCTGACGTGCATTAAGGTTCGGCTGAGTGAAGATGTACTGAAGACTCTGATGATCTGAATGCAACTCAAAGTGATGTCCTAAAAGGAAGTGTCTCCACCTCACAAGTGCATGCACTACTGCTGTGAGCTCAAGGTCATGAGTGGGATAATTAAGTTCATGAGTCTTAAGTTTCCTAGACTCGAAAGCTATGGCCCTACCATCCTGCATAAGAACTACCCCTAAACCCTCTAGGGAAGCATATGTACAAACCATGAAGTCAGCTGAAGGATCTGGTACAACAAGGATAGGAGCGCTAGTAAGTGCCTTCTTGAGTTCCTGAAAGGCCTTCTCGCACTTCTCTGTCCACTCAAATTTCTTCCCTTTACGCTGAAGAGAAGTAATAGGGTGTGTGACTCTGGATAAACCTTCGACAAAACGTCGGTAATATCCTGCTAAACCCATGAAACTCCTGACCTCTATCACACTGGTAGGCGCTGGCCAATCCATAATAGCCCTAATCTTTGATGGGTCAACTAAGATCCCATCACCAGAAATAACGTGTCCAAGGTACTTGACCTTAGATCGAAAGAAAGCACACTTCGATAGGCTGCCAAACAACTGGTTATCCCGCAAACACTGCAATACCTGTTTCAGGTGCTCCTCATGCTCCTTCTCATTCCGAGAATATATCACAATAACAAAACGGTCTAGAAAGGTACGGAACACCCCATTCATGAGGCTCATAAAAATGCTGGGGCATTCGTAAGTCCAAAGGGGACTACGGTAAACTCATAGTGACCATATCTAGTGCGAAATGCGGTCTTGTGGATATCACTTTCCACTATCCTCAACTGATGGTATCCTAACTTCAGATCTATTTTGGAAAAGACTTTGGCACCCTGAAGCTGGTCAAATAAATCATCAATTCTGGGCAAAGGATATCGGTTCTTGATGGTTACTTTATTTAGCTGCCGATAATCCATACACAATCGGAGAGATCCATCCTTCTTCTTAACGAAGATGACTGGTGCACCCCACGGGGATACGCTAGGACAGATATGACCCTTCTCAAGAAGTTCCTCAAGCTGGATTTTAAGTTCATTAAGCTCATTTGTGGTCATTCTATAAGGTGCTCTGGAAACTAGCTCGGCTCCTGGTACAAGGTCTATATGAAAATCAATCTCTCTACGGGGAGGCATTCCCGGTAACTCTAAAGGAAATACATCTGAATATCCCTTAAGGATAGGATGGTCATCAAGCGATGTTTATTTTTCCTCCTCTTCCTCTCTGTCACTGATAGTGATAGCAAAAAGCTGACATCCCTTCCGCATGTTCCGCTTAAGCTGCATTGCGGAGATCATACGAAGAGACATGGGCCTTTGAATCCCGGTGATGACTATGGGCGAACCATGATCATCCTCACACTCGATCCTTTTCAGGCGGCAATCCATCTTGGCTCTATGGGCATAAAGCCAATCCATGCCAAGTACGATTCTGTAAGATCCAAGTGGAGTCACTCTAAGGTCTACTAAAGTGGTGGTCTTGCCAATCTGCAGCTGACATGCCCTAACCTCTGATTCCACTGACACTCTAGCCCCTGAAGCTAATTCCACTTCCCAACTGACATCCTGCCTAGTTGCCACTAGCCCGCAACGCTCCACAACCAATGGAGATATAAAGGAGTCAGTAGCTCCGGAATCAAACAAAATAGATACATTGTTACCTCTGATTATACCTGAAGATTCGATAACCGTGGCCTGATGATCAGCCTAGCGGTTGTCAACCGCTGCGAATACTCTATGGGACCTGCCCATATCACCAACTGTCGGCTCTGAAGCGGCCATCCGCTGACTCCCTGCTACCTATCCCTAAGGGCAATCCCTCACCATATGCCCCATGGCTCCACATGTAAAGCAAGCACCCCGTGCCTGGAACTAGGCACCCTGAGGCCTAGAAAAAGCCTGACCTCCTAATCTACTGGATCCGCTGTACCCACCCCTAGAGGACTGCTGAGTCCCCACCGGCTGTGTGTACTGCCCCTGTGCTCTCTGATCACGTTTCTGTCCTTGAGTCTGCCACTGCTTGGGCTTGGAGCCCTGCGGATACTGTGGAGGCTTCTGCCTCTGGTTCTGTGGTGTCTGTTGTGGAGGAGGGGGTTTGGAGAACCCTTGAGAATTTCGGTTGTTCCCCTTCCAATGTGGTTTCTGGAATCCATAAGTCTGAGGTGCAGGATTTCGGTTCTGAAACTGATCCCTATTGTCCTGTGGTCTAACCTGAATTTCCTCGGCAATCAGTGCCTTCTCTACAGCAACCTGAAGGCTCTCTGGAGCGGACATCCTAACAGGCCCGGCTATACTGGCATTCAATCCCCTGATGAAGCGGTTTACAAGAAGTTTCTCATCCTTTAGATAATCTACATATGGCAACAACTCAAAGAATTTACTCTCATACTGGGTTACTGACAAGCCATTTTGTTGGAGATCATGAAATTCGTCTATACGACGCTTCCTGAAGTGCTCTAATAGGTACCTCTCACGAAACCTCTCTATGAATATCTCCCAAGTGAGTGTATCAGGAACTAATCCGCATTTGTACTCTTCCTGTCTCCACCAGGTGGAGGCTATCCCTCTCAGAAGATGAACTGCAACACGTGCTTTCAAGTTGCTCTCATATGAACGCAACGCAAAGCACCTCTCAAGACTTAGAAGCCATGCCTCGGCCTCTACTCCATCTGTAGAACCTCCGAAGGATGGTGGTTGGAGGCGCATGACCTCCCTGATGAGATCCCCTGGATCTCGATGAGCTCTCTCAAAATACACTGGTTCCACCGTAGGAGGTGGTCCTGGCATATGCACTGACTCTGGCTCATTACCACCCTGACTCTCTATAGGAACCGGAGCTGGGCTTCTGCTTCGTTCTCTATCAACAGATCTATGACTCCCAGAGTCATGACTCCTAACCTGAGGGTTCTCTGCTGGGATCCTTTCTTGAACAATGCCAATAAGATTCTGAATGGCTGCTAAGAGGTCTCAGTTAGGTTCATTTGGCTGTTCGGGAGGTGCTTTTGGGTTCTCCTCTGGAACCGATGCCTCCCTCTCTACCTCATCGCGTGCTATGCGCACACATCTAGGACCCCATCCGTGCTTGCGAGCTTGTCGCGTCAACGGAGGCATCCTAAGAGGAAAATAAGACAAAACAATTAATTTATTTCTTTTAGAATTAAATTCAATTAAATTCAAATTTTCATTTAACAAAATAATTTAAAATATTCCAAGGCGAAACGTAAGTGAGTAAGGCTCCTAGTGTGGAAACCTTGCTCTGATACCAAAATGTCATGCCCTAAATTTTGGGCATGACAGTTTCCAACAAGTTTTCATTCTCAAAGATGGCAGTGTTCAGTTCTCCTTGCATGTCTTCCTTTTCCACCTTGCTTGCATGGAGTTGAGCATTTAGGGCACTCATCTCTTGTTTCAACTTGGAGATCTCAAAATCTCTTTCTTTCACTAGGTCTTCAGCTTTTCTCCAGTTCTCAAGCTCTTGACACATCCGGATAGTCAGTCCTTCAAACTCCTTTCTCAGGTTGGAGTTTGATTCATTCAGCTTATTTACTTCTGCAATTAGGGCTTCCATATCTACTTCATATGCAGAACTATTTTCAGATAGCTCCATCAGCTTTTTTGTATGTTCTCTCCTTTTTTCTTGAGATGCCTTGTATTTGACCGTAAGATCATCATAGGCTTACTCAGACTGAGTGAGCCATTGAGTAAGCTCCCTCAAGGTGTATTCCCCCATTTCTCTTTCCAAGTGGTTAAACTTATAGAAAGGTAGGCTCTGATACCAATTAATGAATACTAAGAGGGGGGGTGAATTAGTATGCAAAAAATATTTGCACTAATACACTTTACAAGACTAGCAGTAAACCGTAAAATAGTTTAACAGACAAACCAGTTAACAAACATGCAAACCAAATAGCTAATAATGCATTTACCCACAGAAGCACAAACACCATAACACAAGATATTTGACATGGAAACCCAAATGGGAAAAACCACGGTGAGATGGAACTCACAAGTCACTATCTGCAGAATAGGAACCATACCGGTTAAGGTCTTACAATGTTCTTTACCAGAATAGATCATGTTAGGAATCTTAATCTTTGTTAGGAGATAAGTCTGATTAAAGACTACCTTGCTAGAGGATTTTAGATCCATAGATGTGAACTACCTTGTTAGAGGATTTACAAAAAGGCTTTTGGGCCTACCCGGTTAAGGGCTACAAACTTGTCAAAGATGTGAGTAATCAACAAGTGTTTGATCTATCTAATAGCATAGACTACTCGGTTAGATCCTTGATAGCTAGTTCTTAATGCACTCCTACATTACTTCAGTCTTCTACACATTCATATTCTTTCCAACTCCTCAACCACCTTAAACCCTAGCAACAACATAAACTCTTTGCTATGACCTCATCAACAACCTAAAACCCTAGAGATGATGTCCTTATAAAGGAATCTGATTTCATGTCGGTCCAATAGGATTACATTACAATTTCCTAGGTTCAATGAACCTGGACATACTTGGTACCATGACACAAAAAGCACCGTTATAGTGTCGATGCTGTCAAACAATCGGTGGATGATAACTCATCACAAAATGCTAGTTGGTAAATCATCACAGAGTATTACTGGTTCATACAAAATACCGGTTGTCGGTTTGTCAAAATGAAGACTGGTAAAAATGTGTTATGCCGCTTTAATCCCTCGTACTGCTTGGTATCCACGAACCGCTTGGGGTCAACATGCCGCTTCAGACCAGTAAACACATTCTGCAAAACATCAATAGTCTAAAGACTATAATACAACATACCTACAACATACCGAGTGGAACAAATATCGGTTGTGCTCTAACTCATACATATAAAGAGGATCTTAATGCAAGTGTGTGTCCATCAATGACAATCACAACATGAACATAAAAAATGCCAACAAAAAGAACCACAACAAAAATATTTCTTGCTTTCCTAGGAGAAAAAATTTCATTTGGGCATGTAAAAAGGATAAAACAATCTTTGATTTTGCAAAAGAGCTTTAAAAAGAAGCTCACCATCCTTTGGTGTATAAAAGGATTTATTTTTTAAATTTTGCAAGGTAAAAGAACCACACTTGTCCAGTTTTATTCAAAGTTAAAGAAAGAAGTTCTTCCCCTTTGTCGATTTATTTTGTTGACCAAAATCAAAGTTTTTCTTTGTTGACCAGGTTTCATTTTCTAGATCAGATAATCATTGATTTTATGGAATAAATTAAACACCATGTTTTTGTGGAGCAATATCTCCATATATATTTTACCAAATCATTGCAATAAAAGGCTAAAAAGAACACTTGTGTGCTTCGCTTCGAAAGTGGAAGGTATATGCTCTCCCCTTAACTGGGTGATAAAAAAGCCAAACCACTCTTATGCTTTCAGTGTTTTAAAGCATTAAAACCTTTAGTAGGCCTGCCCTCCCGAGGAGTTGAATAACTCTTAAAGCCATTCTTTAGTAGGTGTGAGGGGAACGACTTTGATGCCAAGTGTTCCAACCCACTATAATCAAAAGTGGAAAGTGACAAAATTCCTTTTCAACGGTTGCGTGTAGTGATTAGCCTTCCCCCAGTATCTTTACGATATGTAAAGCCTTTGTTCTAAAGGTTGGGAAGCCTCCTGAGGGAGTTTATCACTAACGGCTGAATGGGAAGCCTGATTATGAACTTTAGCATTAGAAACTTTGAGCCGAGTTAGTATCCAAACATTTGCAATATCATAGTGCAAGGGTGGGGAAGAATCCACCCCCAAGATTACTCACCATATATCTCCCAAGATAACTACTCAATTGTGAAGCAATTCACTTTGAGTTAATTTCTGGCAAAAGGCAAAAAAATGGGCACCCCCTAGGGGGTGACAAGGCTGTTTGAGCTAATGGAGTATTGAGACTAGTGAGCTATGGTATTGTCAATGACCCTTAAATAAAGAGTCTAATTGAATTGTATTTTCTATATCCAAACTTGTTAAAACATTGGGGATTTATACACATCCTCATGGAACATACACTCATTGTTTAGACTAGGCAAAATAGTTATCTCTTTTGTGTTGTGCTTTCATTTCTTACTTCCAAAAATCATCCATCATCATTGAAACAAAGTTCACAAATCACAGAAAACCTCCAAGTCAAAACTATCAAGGTAGTTTAGCACGTAAGAGCAACATATTAGTGCTTTGGAACCATAGTTTAGTGCATTCAAGCTTCAACATAACGCATCAATACTGAACTTTAGCACATAGTCAATCCCAAGTAAATAGTTTCAAACCTTCATGCTTTCTGAAAGCATTCTAGCGCGTTGAAGCAACAACTTAGCTCATTGAGATAAAACACTAGCTCGTTGAGATCAGCTATTAGAGCACTGATAGGACATATTAGCGCATAACCTTTCAAACCAAACAAAAATCAAATAGACCAAGTTAGTGCATCAGAAAGGCAGCTTAGTGCATGGAGACCATTCTCTAGTGCGTTGTGAAAATTTGGTAGTGCATTGGGTTTCTGGCTTAGCACTATTGGTATTTTGGTATGGTTTTGTCATTGATGTCAACACCTACTAAAACATTAGCACTTTGGAGATCCAACAACATTCATTGGCAAGCAAGTAACTATTGCATAGTTACTGGTACATGGTTCACTGGCAGGATATAATGATGACCAGCACTCGGAATTATATGGAAGACACTTGGTAATGTCAAAGACATTGTTTGGACATCTTGTCCTAGATTTTTGTTCATTGGTATATTCATATTTGCATATTTTCTTTTATCGACAAATAGGTCTAGGGTTACACTACCAGGTTTATTGTTTCCAGATCAACATGGTACAATATGGAGATGATTAATTATTGTTGTAAATGCATTAAGCCGACATGTTCAATTGGATATTGCATCGGATATTATATTGTTTGTAAAATGTTTTATTGTAATATCTTGTAGAGCCGACATACTAAAATTGGTCTTAGGCTATGGTATAAATGTAAGATCTTATTTGTAAGATCAAATGTGGAATGCGAAAAAGAATTGTGTGAAGGTATATGCGAGATTAAGCAGTGGTATACATGAAGACATCATTTAAAGGTGAAGCTAGGTTTTTGTGAAAGCATATCAGCATTACATCGGTACTGAATCCAGCATATGAAGATGCTATTTTGTGCAATACATTCTTATTGGATTTAACCATCCAACTATAGTCAGTGTGACTCCCATTTTATGATTGAGCGGTGAGCTCTAGGTGCTTGGCCTTTCTGCATGTGTAGACCCCATTTATGTACACTTACTATCTGCAGTAGTATCATTTGATTGTGGGTAAGGTTTCCCACCATGGTTTTTCCCCTTACAGGGTTTCCACGTACAAATATTGGTGTTATGTGTTGTGGATGACTTTGTGTTTATGTTTCATGCACTAATCTTTACCGATATAGCAATTAACTGTTAAAACTATCTACCAACATACTTAAGTGGTTTACTGGTATTAAGCATTAATTTGGTTAAGTTGTTTTTTGTTTGAATTTAGTTGACAACTGATTCACCCCCCCCCTCTTAGTTGTCTCCGGGACCTAACAATTGGTATCAGAGCTTAGTACTCTTTGCAGAAGTTTAACAGCTTGAGGAGATCCAATGTTTACTAATTATTTCAGGAAGGACAGTCCTAAACTTGATGGAACAAACTATGGCATATGGAAGATTAGAATGGAGACACATCTAAATTGCATTGGAAAGGACATCTGGGATGTTACAAAGAAGGGTTATACTACTATTGTACCTAGTTAGCCCAGTCCAACTAACTTGACTAAAGATGAAGAAAATGCTTGCAAAGTAGGAGAAGCACTTTTGAGCACATTATCAGATCAACAAATCATGGGACTATCATATAGGTCTACTGCTAAAGCTATTTGGGATCATTTGGAAACACTGAATGAAGGAGATTCCACAGTCAAAATTGCAAAACTTGAAAGCTTTCGGGTCAGGTATGAACATCTGAAAATGGAAGAAGATGAAAGGATTTATGCTTTTATGGAAAGAGTAAATGAAATTGTTTTGGGTATTAAATGTTGTGGAGGAACATTAAGTGAGGATGAAATTGTTTCAAAAGTTTTAAGAGGATTGCCACTGGCATATAAAATGAAGGTTACTCCTATAAATGAGTTGAGAACAATGCCTAATACATTAGTAACTAGGGATACATTGATTGGAAAACTTTCATCTTTTGAAATTGAAGAATTTGGTCCTGTTGCTACTATAAAGACAGATTTGGCCTTTAAAGCATCAACATCATCTGCTCCATCATTTGACAAATCTGATCAAGGAAAGCCTTTTATGCAAGAGAACTTGAAGAACTTGAAGCACTATTTGCAAGAAAAATGCCTAAAGGTCTAGTTGGAAGTAAGTATGAAGGTAAAGCACCCTTTAAATGTTTTAACTGCAATAAGATTGGTCATATGGCTTCGAGATGCCCTGATAGACATGCTAGACTAAGAGAAGAAGCTAGAAGAACATACAAGCCTAACCCTGAATATCAGAGATATAGATTTAAGAAGAACAAAGAAAAATCTTGTTACATTGCTGATGAAGGTGTGACTGATGATTCTGATGAGGATCCGACAGACAATGGATGGGTTTTTGTTGCTATAACAGAAGATCAACTGGCACCTACTGCTCAACTGGTAGTACAGGCCCTGACAGCTAAAGTTGAAGAAAAGGATGAATGGATCATTGATTTAGGATGCTCACATCATATGACAGGAGACAAAGGTAAATTCTTGAACTTTCAAGAATACAATGGCGGTTTAGTGAGATTTGGAGATGACAAAGCTTGTTCAATCAAAGGTAAGGGTGCAATATCTCTTGATGGTAAGAATAACACTGACAGTTTTTACTATGTTGAAGGATTAAAGGATAATCTTTTAAGTGTTGGTCAATTGGTTGAGAAAGGATTTCAGTTACAATTTAAAAATGGAAAATGCAAAATCATGAATAGAACTGGTTTAGAAATTACAACCGGTAATCAGACTAGAGGTAATATCTTTCATTTGAACAACAGTGAAAAGACATGCTTGATTGCACATATAGATGAAAGTTGGTTATGGCATAAGAGACTCTGTCATGTAAACTTTGATTGCATGGTAAAGATCAGTACTTCTAAGGCACTTAGAGATCTACCTAAAATTGTCAAACCTCATAATACAATATGTAAGGAATGTCAATTTGGAAAACAAGTTAGAGCTAGTTGCAAAAGTATTCCAGAAAAATCCAATAATGCTCTTGATTTGATTCACACTAATTTATGTGGTCCAGCTAGAACTAAAAGCTTACAAGGTGATAGATATTTCATGCTAATCATTGATGACTATTCTAGAATATGTTGGGTTACTTTTCTCAGAGAAAAATCAGAAGCACTTGGAAAGTTTAAACTATTCAAAGCAATGGTTGAAAATGAAACCGATAAGAAAATCAAATGTTTAAGATCAAATCAAGGAGGTGAATTTATATCTAAGGATTTTAATACATTCTGTGAAGTGAATGGAATCAGAAGACAACTATCATCACCTCAGACACCACAGTAGAATGGAGTTGTTGAAAGGAAAAATAGAACTATCTTGGATGCAGCAAGAAGTATGTTATCAGAAGCAAACCTACCACATGTATATTGGAGAGAAGGAGTCAACACAACAGTCTATATATTCAACAAAGTTCACATCAAAGGTGAAACCGGTAAGACCCCTCATGAACTATGGTTTGGTAATACTCCTACTCTTAAGTATTTTAGAATTTTTGGAAGTAAATGTTATATCAGAAGAGATGAGTATATTGGCAAATTTGATCCTAGAAGTGATGAAGGAATATTTCATGGTTATTCATCTAAGAGAAAGGCATATAGATGTTTTAACAAGAGATTGCAAATAATTGTTGAGAGTACAAATGTAAAGATTGATGAACAATTCAAAGGAACTTCAAGGTATATAGACTCTGAACTGGCAACAAAAATTGTGACAAATGAACCTACACTAAATCCACCGGTACAGAATGAAGATCCAGTTACCCCGGTACCATCTGAGGATTCCACAGTAATTGAAGAACAAAAACAAACAAAGACACCCCGATATGTAAGATTGAATCATTTTGAAGATCAGATAATTGGAAACAAATTCAAAGGAGTTATGACAAGAGGAAGATTGGCAAATGAAGAGATATGTCTTATTTCTCAAATTGAACCATCATCTATTAATTAGGCATGTGAAGATAAATTTTGGATTAAATCTATGGAAGAATAATTAGAACAAATTGAGAAAAATAACACTTGGACATTAGTTCCCTGACCTAAAGATAAAAATGTAATTAGAACCAAATGGGTCTTTAGAAACAAAGTTAATGAAGATGGTAAGGTTGTCAGAAATAAAGCAAGACTAGTGTGTAAGGGATATTCTCAGAAAGAAGGAGTTGATTACAATGAAACCTTTGCCTCGGTAGCTAGAATTGAGACAGTCAGATTATTTTTGGCTTTTGCAACACACAAGAACTACAAAGTTTATCAAATGGATATTAAATGTGCATTTTTGACTGGAGATCTTGAAGAGGAAGTCTATATTGAAAAACCTGATGGATTTTCTTTGATAGATGACAATGATATGGTTTGCAGGTTAAGAAAAGCTCTGTATGGACTAAAACAAGCCCCAAGAGATTGGTATGCAAGATTGGATAAGTATCTTTTAAAGATTGGTTTTACTAAAGGAAATGCAGATAGCAATTTATATTACAAAATAACTAATGATTCCATCTTGATTATAGAAGTATTCGTTGATGATATAATCTTTGGAGGAGAAGATGGATTATGTAAAGAATTTTCTATTAAAATGTAGTAAGAATTTTAAATGTCTATGATTGGAGAAATAAAATTCTTTTTAGGATTGCAGATTTCATAGACTGACAAAGGTATATTCTTGAGTCAATCCAAATACTTAAAAATAGTTACTAAAGAAATTTGGGATGGAGAACTCTAAACTGGTAAGCACACCTATGACAACAAATGACAAATTATCACAAAGGGATTAATCTACACCTGTTAATCCAACTAGATACAAATCTATGATAGGAGGTTTACTGTATTTGACACAAACCAGATCTGAGATTATGAATGCAGTATGTATTGTTTCAAGATTTCAAAGTAATCCTAGAGAAAATCATGAATCAACAGTAAAAAGGATTTTTCGGTACTTACAAGGCACTATAAATCTTGGATTATGGTATCCTAAAGATGAAAACTTTGAATTATGTGCATACACAGATGCAAATCGAGTAGGAGATGTGGATGATAGAAAAAGCACCACCGGCGGAGCATTCTTTCTTGGAAACAAAGTAGTTTCTTGGTTGAGTAAGAAACAGAGTTGTACATCTTTATCAATAGCAGAATCAGAATATGTTGCAGCAACTAAGTGTACACAAGTACTATGGCTTAAGCAAATGTTGAAAGACATAAAGGTAAAATGCAAGGAACCTATTACTATATATTGTGATAACACTGCAGCAATTGATATATCTAAGAATTCGGTATTACATTCTAAAACAAAACATGTTTCTATCAAACTGAATTTTCTAAGGGAAAAAGTTGAAGAAAAGGAGATAAAACTAGTTTATATGAATACTAAAGAACAACTTGCAGATATTCTCACAAAACCTTTGCCTAAGGAGACTTTTGAATATCTCAAAGATCAGCTTGGAGTCATACCACCACTGGTAGAGACTTAGATAGTTGATGATTGTCATCAACCACCAGAATTAAAAGATAAATCTTTTATTCCAGTCTTTGATGAGGAAGCTACTTCTCAGGGGGAGTAGTTGGTATATTGAATTGATTGGCATTTTGTATATGAACTTAGTTTTGTTGTAACTTTGGCATTTGATGTCAAAGGGGGAGAGATATCTATGGAAAAACACATTATCTTTTGAGGAGAGATTGGTATTGAAAACTTTGGATAACACATGTTGCTCCCAGGGGGAGAGATTGTTGTTTAGGAAAGATTACTACTCTCTGATTTCTAGTTATAATCTTTTCTGGAGATTGTTGGTTTTTGGTATTTGGCATTTATGTTTTGGCACTTTGATGGTTTTTCCATCTTGTGTTTCCATCAATGCCAAAGGGGGAGATTATTGGTATTTTGGTATGGTTTTGTCATTGATGTCAACACCTACTAAAACACTAGCACTTTGGAGATCCAACAACATTCACCAGCAAGCAAGTAACTATTGCACAGTTACTGGTACATGGTTCACCGGCAAGATATAATGATCACCGGTACTTGGAATTATATGGAAGACACTTGGTAATGTTGAAGACATCATTTGGACATCTTGTCCTGGAGTTTTTTTCATTGGTATATTCATATTTGTATATTTGCTTTTACCGGCAAATAGGTCTAGGGTTATCTAGGGTTACACCGGCAGGTTTATCTTTCCAAATCAACATGGCATTCTATGGAGATGATTAATTATTGTTGTAAATGCATTAAACCGACATGTTCAATCGGATATTGCATCGGATATTATATTGTTTGTAAATTTTTTTATTGTAATATCTTGTAGAGCCGACCTACTAAAATTGGTCTTAAGTTATGGTATAAATGTAAGAACTTATTTTTAACATCAAATGTGGAATGTGAAAAAGAATTTTGTGAAGGTATATGCGAGATTAAGCAGTGCTATATACGAAGACATCATTTGAAGGTGAAGCTAGGTTTTTGTGAAAGCATATCAGCATTACATCGGTACTGAATCCAGCATATGAAGATGCTATTTTGTGCAGTACATTCTTATTGGATTTAACCATCCAACTATAGTCAGTGTGACTCCCATTTTGTGATTGAGCAATGAGCTCTAAGCGCTTGGCCTTTCTGCATGTGCAGACCCCATTTATGTAGACTTACTATCTACAGTAGTATCATCTGATTGTGGGTAAGGCTTCCCACTATGGTTTTTCCCCTTACAAGGTTTCCACGTACAAATATTGGTGTTATGTGTTGTGGATGACATTGTGTTTGTGTTTCATGCACTAATCTTTACCAGTATAGCAATTAACTATTAAAACTATCTTCTAGCATATTTAACTGGTTTATTGGTATTAAGCATTAATTTGGTTTAGTTGTTTTTGGTTTGAATTTAGTTGACAACTGATTCACCCCCCCCTCTTAGTTGTCTCTGGGACCTAACAAGCACATAGCCGAAACTGAGAAAACAAGGGGCAAAACAGAAAATATTTTTGAAAATTTTGAAAACAATTTAGGAAGCCCTTTTTCCTCGCTAGAACTCCATTAGATAGAAAATTGAAATCAGAGTATCACAACTACTCCAAAAGCAAGTTTTCCATAAAACAAACTTGTCCAAATCTAAAAACTAGTCAAGAGATAATCCACATCTCTCCTATCAAAATCAGGAAACACCATCACACGTATCAAAAGGTTATTCAATCAAACGGATTTTTATCCAAAAACATACTTGTTTTAAACTCAAAGTTATCAAATCCAGTTTCCATATCGGGAAAGCTCTTATTCCATATCATTTGACACACTTTGTCATGAGGGGGCATCTAAACCTTCATTTCATAAAGTAAAACTTAAGTTTCCAAACAAGATATCTTGAATCCAAAACAAATCAAAAGAAACCATTGATCACTTGTGCATGACTAATCCTCATATTCTGAGAAGAAAGAGTATATATCATAATACTAAGTTGAGGAAACAACAACCCAGTTCTCTTAAACTTGCCAAATGGAATAGATTTTTATACATCAATCACCAACTCTTCAAATCTCATCGAACATTCCTCTATCATATGTGCTTGTATCTTCAAGACAAAACAAATGAATTTGACAAAGAACCATTGAAGAGTAGAGCATTCTGTCAAAAATCAGCATTCAGTCAATGCCTAAATCAAGGAGGAAAGATCAAACCAGCTTTCTTCCCCGAAGTGTGCATCACTTACAATATACCTCGATTTGAACCACCAACACCTAAGCAAAACATCAAAGAGGAATTCCTTCCTTTTGTCATAGAAAGTTTCTACTAGATGCCCACTGTTACTCACTCTCAATGAAACAAACAAAGAAAACCACAACCAGAGTCCAGCATGGGTAAAATATTATCAAATCCTTTCGAATATCCAAATCTAGAAGACACAAAAATTTATGAGGAACTCCTCCAAGAGTTTCAAGAAAGCACTTCATTTCAAAAACTTTTGGAAAAACTCATGGAAACCGATAAAGAAAAATACCTACTCATGCTCACAAGAAAACGAGTTAAACTCCCTGAAGACTTCGATACTGACATATTTAGAACAAAGTCTCAACATTATAATTATCAAGAATGACAAAGAGAGGAGGAAGCACGTGACCTTGAACAAAACATACTTGAGCAAAACTTACCTGAGTAGAATTTACCCGAGCAAAACATCCCTGAAAAAAACATGCCGCTACACACGCCATTCCAAACTCGAAACAATTTGAGGGAAGAACTCTTCCCTCAGCAAACAAATTCACCCTTGGTTTCTCTTACACAACAAATACAAATGCTGCAAAAATAGATGCAAGGCATGCAACAAGGATCAACAGTATGGTATTCCTTGAATGAAATTTGTCCTTATCCTTTTGACAGGAGGTTAAACATGGTACCTTTTCCCCCAAATTCACACATTCCCAAATTTGACAAATATGATGGGAAAAAAAATCCTCGTGATCATGTCCGGGAATTTTGTACCATGGGCCTAGAATTTTCCCATGATGACACTTATTTAATGAGATTATTCCCAAGAAGCTTGGGAGGGAAAACAATGGAATGGTTATCCAAAATTACACCTCCTATTAGATCCTTTGATGATTAGTCAACAAATTCATTACTCAATATTCCTATAACATTCAACATGCACCATACTAGATGTTTGCAATACCAAATAGAAAAATAATGAAACATACATGGTGTTCCTTCAACGTTGGCGATGAATGGTCTCAAGGTATCCTCGAGATGTGCCTGAGAAGGAAAAGATGGAAATTTCCATCGACAATTTAAATAACGAGATGAGTTACATACTCAAACTCCAATGCATACCATCTTTTGCTAAATTGATTGAGAATGGAATCCAAGTAGAGGAGGCATGTGTCAAGAAAGGAAGATTGAAATTTTTAAAAGAAGGGATGAATTCATCCAACTCTAATTGCAATAACCAAAACAACAACAACTTAGACAAATCCAGGTTTTGGACCAAAAACAAAAACACTAGAAATGAAGGAGGAAACGAAACTAATGATGTGAAATCCAAGCAACTGGTGTTAGCTTTATTAGGTAATCCTCAAGCTACCAAGAATCAAAAAGGTGCTAACCAAGGTACTAACACTTATGCACCAACTACCAATCAAGATCATCTTAACAACACCAACAATACCCAAGACAATAACACCAATCGAGGACCTAATACAAACTCATGAGGTAATGCCAACAGCTTTTCAAAATGCATCTATAGACCATTAGGACAATCATTGGAGTCGGCATTCAGAGAACTCCTGGCAAACAAAATTATCTCCTTACCAGCAATCAACAAATTTGAACCACAAATCAAACCACCCTAGTGGAATGACTCACACTTTTGTGATTTTCATCGCAACAAAGGACATCAAACAAATGATTGCATGAGACTAAAGAACATTGTTCAAGACATGATTAATAGAGGTGATTTAACAGTCGATGGTCGCAAGACAAATGGTGACCATGGTGCCTTTAAGAATCCTCTTCCAAACTACAATAAGGATGGAGCTTCAACCTCAAATGATGCATGTGGAGCTCGTATCAATCACATATACAATAACACCATCAATCATATATCAGCAGAGGACAATCAAGTAAATGTTATTACAATCAAGGACAAATGCAATCATGAATCAATGAGTGTAACCACTAGAGCTCAAAAATATGTCTTTAAGGGACATACATCAGTAGCAAACACCATACCCAAGATTCAATATGACTTGGTCAGTCAACTGCGCAAAACTCCTACTCAAATATCTATACTTGAGTTGCTGAAACTTTCACCAAAACACAAGGACATCTTGGAACAAGCACTATTGGAAACAAATGTACCCCAAGATTTGGATACTGACAAATTCCAAGCCATGGTGGCTCACATGATAGAGCCTCATAATCTCACCTTTTTTGAGTAGGATAATATTTCATTAAGCCATCCACACAACACTCCACTCCATATTGAAGTCTTGGTCTACAAACATCAAGTCAAAAGAGTATTGATAGATGGAGGAGCTGGACTCAATATCTGTACCTTGAAACTTATCCATTTATTAGGCTTCTCTGAGTAGTCTATTGATCCATGCAAAAAGATCACTGTCAAAGCATTTGATGATGAAGAAAGATCATCCAAAGGAATAGTAGTGTTGCCAATTCAATTTGGACCAATACAAAAGGACACTATGTGCCAAGTCTTAGACATAGACCTCACATATAATATCTTATTGGGTCAACCTTCGATACATGAAATGCAAGCAGTACCTTGTACTTATCACCAATGTGTTAAGTTCCCCTATAATGGATAGGAGATTTCTATATCAGTAGATCATAACCCCTTTCAACATTGTAATGCTATGGGGGTAGCCCAAGACAGTTTGGTTCCACATAATAGAGAAAACAAAGTTCCTCAGCACTAGATCTTCAACAAGAAAAGTCTAAATCGCTATCTATGGATTTCAAGTAGAAAATAAAAATCAAAGAACAAGGTATGGAAGAATACTCTTTGGAACCCCTATGTCTAACTAGCTTACCAGCATTGCCTAAATCTCATGGGTTACCTTTAGTATCAACACATCAAGCAATGCAACCCATCACCAAGTTTGATGGCAAATTCATTCAACTAGGCACACTAGCACATGAATCAGAGGAAAAGGACATCCTTAGTTGGCTATAAAAGGATGAGGAAGAAGACAGAGCAGCTACTATGGAAGTAGCTATACCAACACAGCTGTATGGAAAAGGCTACTTGATCATGCAACAAATAGGATACAATGGAAAAGGACCTATCGGCAAGCATCAAGAAGGCATCACAAAACCATTAGATCCTCCTTCACAATTTTGTAGAAACAAAACAGGATTGGTCTATGAAAACACTCTACCACCAAGGAAGACACATAGCAAATACCAAAAACTTCAATGGAAGGCAAAGAAGAAATACAAGGAGGACTCATGGCAGGAGGCACTATTTGAATCAATAGAAACAATACACAAGGAACATGAATACCAGAAAAAAAAAGAAACATCAAGAGAAATCAGTCATTCAAGAGACAGAAGCACCTTGTGCAGAAGTACATCATGTTCAAGAACTAGTTTCAAACAAAGAAGAATCACTCCCTAGTAACATCATTACTCCCCGAGGAGAGACAATATATGAGAAAATGCAAAGAGTAGAAGCAAGATCTGATACAGAATCAGAGATAACTATCAGACTCTTATCAATCATCAAAGTCTTGTTTTCACCCTACAACATACCAGTCCACATCACTGCCAGAATATGGGATAATACCTCTGAGACTGATTCAAATGAATATGAATGGGGTAGTTGTTCCAATGTTACTAAAGATATTACTGCAAATGATAGTCATACACCCATTTCTCAAGAAGAACAAGGCACAAAACCTAGACTACTTGAATTTGGTCCACAAAATATCTATGACGCCAAGGAAAATGAGAAGCGATATTATGAGCAAGTTTACACGGAAGATGATACCATCAAAGACCTTGAAAAAATAATTAACTTATTTAAAATCCCCACCAACCACGATGATACCT
This sequence comes from Cryptomeria japonica, assembly GCF_030272615.1. Taxonomy (NCBI): domain Eukaryota; kingdom Viridiplantae; phylum Streptophyta; class Pinopsida; order Cupressales; family Cupressaceae; genus Cryptomeria; species Cryptomeria japonica. Next base: position 197,222,699 of record NC_081412.1, on the reverse strand, counting down.
CCATCCTAACACTTACAACAGCTAAACTTGACCCACCCAATGACTCTTTACCACTTATCTTTCCTGACCTCATAGACTGGGATGAACCTGAAACTCATGACATACCAATTTTCCCAAACGATGATTCCATTATCCATTACTTGTGTACCGTCAACCCAAAAATAGACTCTGCTAGTGAACAAAGTAACAACATCTGCAATCAGGGGAGTGCCAAGTCTCTTAGTCACAAAAATGAACGAAATAAAGGATCTATTGCTAAAAACCAGTCAATGGCAGCACTAGATCACAAAAAAGTAAAAATAAAGGACGCATTTGCAGGTGAAAACCTTTTTAAGGCACCTAAGGATGGGAGACTTGATACACTTCCTAAACACTATTAGGAGAGATCACCCATATTGATTGAGCCTACTCAATCAATCAACATTGGTACAACAAAAGCAGCCAAAAACATACATCTAGCAGAATCTTTGACAAAGGAAGAAAGATCAGAGTTTATCCAATTTTTCAATGAAAAGAAAATAATTTTTTCTTGGTCATATGCAGATATGCCCGAGATTGATCCACATTTAATCATGCATCACTTGTTGATTTCTCCAGGAGCCAAGCCAGTTAAGAAAAAAATAAGAAAAATGAATCCACATGTAGCACTCATGGTCAAAGCTGAGCTAAAGAAACTATTAGACGTCAGATTTATTCAACCTATCGACTATGCTGAATGGATTTCCAACATTGTGCCAATTTCAAAACCAGATGGCAGCATCAAGATATGCACCAGTTTTAGAGATGTCAACAAAGCCTGTCCAAAGGATGACTTTCCTTTGCCTAGTATTGACATAATTGTAGACCTCACAATAGACCATGCAATGCTATCACTAATGGATGGTTTTGTCTGGCTATAATCAAATCAAGATAGCTCCAGAGGATCAAGATAAAACAACATTTACCTGTCCCTAGGGGACATACTATTGGAATGTCATGCCATTTGGCTTAAAGAGTGTTGGGGCAACTTATCATCAAGCAATGACAACAATCTTTCATGACATGATGCATACCTTCATGGAGGACTATGTGGATGATTTACTAGCTAAGTCATTTACCCATGTAGAAAATCTAAGCATCTTAGAGAAGATTTTTGACAGATTGGAAAAATTTCATGTCAGGCTCAACCCTAAGAAGCGTGTCTTCGGGGTTACATCAGGCAAGTTATTAGGCTACATAGTCTTAGAAAAGGGCATTGAAGTATAACCAGCAAAGGTACAAGCCGTCATGGAGATGCCACCACCTAAAAACATCAGTCTATTCAGATCCTTGCAAGGATGACTCCAGTCAATTAGGCGATTCGTTGCTCAACTAGCAGATAAAAGTCTACCATTAAATCATTTGCTACATAAGAATGTACCATTCAGATGGGAGGCCAAATATGCAGAATCATTCTACCAAATCAAGCAATATCTAATGAACCTGCCAGTTCTCATACAACCCATAGTAGGGAAGCCACTTATTCTCTATATATCAACAACCGACATATCACTGGGGACACTGTTACCACAAGAAAATCAAGAAGGAAAGGAATGACCTATCTATTACATCAGTAGAACTTTGAATGGATATGAGCTCAATTATACATTCATTGAGAAGGCTTGCCTAACAGTGGTATTTGCTTCTCAAAATTTCTAACAGTACATGCTAGCTCATACAATCAAGCTCATACAAAAAATTGATCCTCTAAAATACTTACTTAGCAAAGTAGCTCTCATGGGCAGATTGGCTAAATGGGTAATGATTCTCAGCGAATTTGATATCCACTACATAGAGTGACGAGCTATCAAAGGACAAGTAATTACAGATCAATTAGCCAATGCACCATTAACAGATTTTCAACCAATGGAGATTGAATTTCTAGATAGGGATGTTCTTGCTATTTCCACCAAGCAATGGACCCTATACTTTGATGGTTCCGACACTCAACATGGCTTAGGTGCTGGCATTATGTTCATCACTCCTGATGAGCACACCATACCAAGATCATATAGACTCATGTTTCCATGCACAAATAACATTGTTGAATATGAGGCACTGGTTATAGGGATCAAAATGGCCTTGGAATGGAGAATCACTAAATTGAAAGTCTACGGAGATTCACAACTAGTCATAAATCAAATCAACAATGACTATCAGATGAAAGACGACAAGATGCTACCATACAAACAAATGGTGGATGATTTCAAATAATATTTTGTACACATCACCTTTGAGAAAATACCAAGGTTGGACAATAGAGAAGTTGATGCAATGGCTACTATTGCTTCACTACTACAAATTCTAGAGCAACAAAGTCGTTATGAGTTTCTGGTAGAGCAACTATTCTCCCCAGCCTATGACCATTCCACATCCCATGTTATCTATGCCTTAACCGGTTCTGACTCTCCGTTATACGGACCCATATACAACTATCTTAAAAACAATACCCTACCTATTGAACTATCTTGAAGCCAAAAACACAACATTATCCAAGAAGCCACCCATTATACTCTCACTGCTAATACTCTATACCATCAAGGTCTAGATGGTACTCTTCTTCGTTGCCTTGATCGTAATGATTCTGACTCTGCTTTACAAGAGCTTCACAAAGGTATCTGTGGCACACATTCAAGTGGTCCTACTCTTGCTAAAAAACTTCTACGAATGGGATATTACTGGCCGACAATGGAAAAGGACTCTTATCATTTTGCAAATAAATGTCCTAAATGCCCAATCCATGGCAATCTTATACATGCACTAGCATAGGAGCTGCAACCATTCACAATATCCTGGCCTTTTTGCCAGTGGGGACTGGACTTAGTGGGTAAAATACACCCTTCATCTTCAAATGGACACAAGTTCATTATCACTGCAACATAATATTGTACCAAATGGATTGAGGCGGTTCCCATGACCACAATAACTAGAAAACAAATTGATTCTTTCATTCTTAATTATCTGATTTGCAGATATGTCATTCCAAGTTCCATCATCACAGATAATGGATGACCTTTCAAAAACCAGGATGTGTGAGAACTATGTGACCGATTCAAGATCCAACATCGTTTCTCTATGCCTTACTACCCATAGGGAAATGGTCAAGCTGAGGCATCCAACAAAACCATATTGAAAATCCTCAAGAAAATAGTAAATGACGCAGGCAAAGATTGGCACGTGCAACTCAATCCAACACTTTGGGCATACATAACTAGCATCCGCACACCTACAGGAGCTACGCCATATTCATTGGTGTATGGATCAGAAGCAATTTTACCCCTGGAGGTAGAAATCCCATCTCTTAGAGTATCTTTGAAAGGCCTCATTCCAGATGAAGAGTATCGAGTCAACTATCTCCAAGAGCTAGAACTTCTAGATGAAAAGAGACAACATGCCTACACTCACCCCAAAGCATATCAGCAACGCATGTGCCAAAGCTACAATCACAAAGTCATCCCTAGAGTTTTTAAAATTGGTGATCTAGTACTCAAAGAAAATCCTAGAAATCAACAGGACCGAGAAAAGAAAGGGAAGTTTGAACCTAACTGGTTAGGTCCCTATGTCATCATATCAGCCTATGGATCAGGCGCTTATCAGCTAACAACTTCAGAAGGAGATATGCTTGACGAACCAACTAACAACATCCATTTGAAGAAATACTATACTTGAGTAGTCTAATGCATGGAAAAGTAAAAAAAAATCAAAAACATCAAAATATCAGAAAAAGCAAATAAAAAGGTACAATAAAAACAACTGGTGAAAACCTGGCAACATGCGCTATTGTGAGAGGACAACTCCTCTATCTATCTATACTCTCAAACTTTTATATCCATAGTCACGCAATATTGGTCATCACCTGACATTTTATTGCATTACCCAAGACATACTTAGCGTAGTCACTATCCTAGTTTATCCCAATATCCTTTCATCATATCCCACCATGGCTTGTTAATCACTATACATATCCACATCAGGAGGCAAATTTAGCTAGGGGCAGCATTGATCAAACATTTTGTCCTAAATCAAAACTTGCAGCACTCAGAGCATCCTGTCCAACAACAAATCAACAATCACGAGAATAAACATTGATCACTTAAAATGATTCACAACACATGATGGATGATTTTTTGAAGTATCAAATGTTTGCATCTGGCATGAAGTTTTGACTTTTTTTGCAGTTGAACATTTTTGAACTATTGGATCCTCTAAATTTTCTCAATGATGCATCGAGCTAGAGAAAATCATGGGGACTCCAATATTTTTTAGTTTTCTATCTGTGAGGCGATCACTTGTACTGTGCAAATACTTGTCTCGAGATATGATTCAAAGCATATCATTGAAGACATGATTCCACTTTGCGCATAAAAATGGTTTAATCTTGTCTGTTTATACACAAGCCACACTTAGGTCATCTTGGTTCAATTATACCTCGACGCTTGTGCTATCTGGCAAAATAAAAAAACATGTAAATTTTTCTTAGGTCATTATGGTTCGAATATACCATTATGCTTGTATAAATTTTCAACATATCCCAACAAATCAATGTTCAATGAAGAAAGCAAAAGCATGTGACTCTACAGGAAAGACAAAATGCAGAATGAGGAATGATCAATTAGTTGCATATCATTTTACAATTAGTTGCATATCATTTTGCAATTAGTTGCATCCATTTTACAAATAGTGGCATATCAATATCATACATCTCATTTTCAAGATACATCTCACATCATTATCAATATCATACATCTCATTTTCAAGATACATCTAACATCATTATCAATATCATACATCTCATTTTCAAGATACATCTCACATCATTATCAATATCATACATCTCATTTTCAAGTTACATCATCCATCATCCATCAAAAATCAAATCACATACATCTATCTAAGCATTGCATCACCATCATAAAAGCATCAAAATCATATAGAAAGAATCATCCATGAAACACATCACATGAGGATAAAAGCAAAAGATGTCATATATATATACACACACATATATATATACATATATATATATATATACATATATATACATATATGTATATATATGTATATATACATATATGTATATATATATACATATATATATACATATATATATATATGTATATATACATATATATACATATATGTATATATATATATATATACATATATATCTATGTATATATATATATCTATATGTATATATATATATATATAAAATGATCAAGTACAGAAGATGTCATGTCTGTCCCAAAATACAACAAATGATCAAAATACAATAGAGACAAGGTCTCTCAGGTATGACTATCTCCTGAGGGTGACAGTCTCGCGGGAGATGTCCCAACACCTAGATCTCTAGGTGGATCCTGTCGTGGTGGCCCAGTCACACCCCTACTCTATGTCCCTGTCTGACTCCAAGATGACTGACTAGCATTACAGCTAGGGGCCCTCTACTCTCTAGGGACTAGGTCCTCATACAACTGCCTATAGTACTCGATTGCCATAGTAGTATGATGTATCCCCCTCAGTGTGTCTCGCATCGGGGCACCCACTATTGCTCTCTGCAATCTCTCTACAAGCTCCTCTGCTCGACCTTGACACTCTCTCTCTGTATCCCACTTTGCAGTAAGCTGATCAATCTGACGCTGATGCGCCAATAACTATGTTTGTAGATGTTGTACCAACAATTGTAAGGACCTAATTTGAGCATCCTCTTGGTGAGTAGGAATCTGAATCTGGAGGGGTACTCTCCCTGTCCTCAGTGTTGGTGGGGGTAAAACATCTGACCTCCTTCTCTAGGTCAGTCATCTAAAATCATTTGTCTCTCCTACAACTGTTGTCACCTCTCCTACCCTCTCCTCACCACCAGCTCCAATAGCCAAACCTCCCCTCCCTCTATCCTACATAGCCCACCGCACAACTCTCTCCACCTGTATCCTTCTGTCACTACCAGATCCATCTCTATCCCCTCTCCTCCCCTGATCAACTCTCCCCTATCCCCATGCCGACCTCAACCACCTCCTCCACCATCTCCACCATCATCACCTCTAGCATCCCCACCTCCCTCATCCAACTCCTCTCCCTCCTCTCCCCATCTCCCTAGCCTCTCAAGCTGCTCATTCTCATCATCATCAAAAGCAAGATTCATCTCCACTGGATCCAATATCCTGGCCACCACATGAGCTACAAAGAGTGTTGCGAACTCATCAGTCATACTTGCATCCACTATCCCGTAGGCATAGTCCCATATCTGGCCGGCTAGGTGAAAGAACTCCTCAACCATCGCCGCACTATCAATAGTGGGTCCCCACTCTGGTACATCCTACCTCCGTCAAGCATACAAGCATGCTCCTTATGGTATCCACCGTTGTCGACCATACTGCTGCAACACTCGGCTGTGCAGAAATCTCTCAATAACAAAGGGCATCTGCCCTATCAAAAATCTGGACATGTTGACATAAGGCATCTCCATCCCATCCTTCGCCCACACCTCATAATCCATATATGGTCTCCAGACGACCATGTCTATATCGTCAAGCACTCGCCTCCAATGCTCCAGTTTGCCCAGCTTACGCTGGACAACTATCCCTCTATATCCATATGCATAAGCATGACCAACTGGCCTATCTTTGTTAGCAAGTGTCCTAGCTATGGGAATATGCTCCCACGCCCATACCTGTAGCAGTGTAACCCCAACTGATAGACTGTTGTATCCCAAGTAAACTACCTGATGCAGATCCCTATATAAGTGGGCCAACATAGCAGACCCACATGCAAATTGGTGACCCTGTGTCACCATGTCCTCCAAGACCAACCCCCATCCTACTACCAGTCCCTTCAACCTACGGTCGAGACATAACAAGCCACCTATGAATCTTGCCAGCACTGATGGTAGAGGGGCATAATCCAAATCAATGAGCTCCTGCTAGGGGATCTCATATCCTCAAACCGTATCATCTTGTAATATCTAGCAAAGAGCCTCTATACCACCCTCCTTAGTTTTCTCATATGGTAAAAGTGCACCTACCATGAGAATCCACAAAATCTGGTAGCAATCCTCAAGTGTCACTGTGATCTCACTTGTCACCAAATGAAAGGTGTTGGTGTCACTATGCCACCTCTCAGCCAAAGCTATCAATAAACCTCGGTTAATGATATACTAGGGCATCTCTAACAAAGAGGATAGTCCACACCTCTTAATAATATCCCTGTCTGCCTATCTCAATCAAGGTATCAACAACCACGGTCTCGGAAATCGCTCTCACGACTGCACAACCCCAAGTCGCTCCTGTCACAAATAAAACATGTCCAATATCATTTTCCTCATCAAATCAATTCATATCAACTTCAAACATTGAAAATCTAATCAAGTTCTACATCATATCAAATCCATATCAATATCAGATCATTTCAACTTGAAACAATGCAAATCAACTCAAGTTATCTATCAAACATCCATATCAACTTGTAAAACAACTCAAGTTCCACAACCATATCAACATGTAAAACAACTCAAGTTCCACATTCATATCAACTTGTAAAACAACTCAAGTTCCACATTCATATCAACTTGTAAAACAACTCAAGTTTTCCATTCACATCAACTTGAAACAATGCATATCAACTCAAGTTCATATCAAATCCATATCAACATCGGATCAACATCAACTTGAAACATTACATATCAAATCAATTTATCTCCAAAATCCATATAAAAAACACCATATCGGAACTCATATCTGACAAATTATCAAAATAATGATAGCAGACATGCAGACTAACTATCACACCCAGCCCGACAAAACTGGCACACACCTACCTATCTTTCTTCATATCATAAATCCTCACCAAATCCTATTTTCCCTAATTTTTTGCCCACGTGCTAAAAACTTTTATCCACACACTACACTACTCAACATGTGCTATCCAAAAATCTCCATGCGCTACCAAATGCACCCTAAGCGCTAAAATGCACCTATGCGCTACCCTAATCTATCAATGCACCACCCAAAACACCCTAAGCGTTAAAACTTGGCTATGTGCTGTCCTAATCTGGCCCTGCACTGCAAAGCTACCCTGATGCTCTAGGTCACACCTACGCACTAACCTAACCTACCCATGCAATCCCCTGCTAACCCTATGTGCTAGGTCTTCCCAATGTGCTACCCTTTTCTCCTTACACACTAGCCTGTGAACCTGTTGCACCAAATGACGTCTATGCGCTACCCTAACCCCCAGCTATTTCTACTCAGATGCTACCCTAGTTCCTAGAACTCGATGCGCTACCCTTTGTTTCGTATGCACTAGGGTGCAGACCCTACATGCTAAACCATGAAATTTCGCATGAACATTTGGAAAACATGACAAAAAATGACAAAACATAAAGAAAAAAGGGGCAAAAATTGATGACTTACTAGTGGTCCATACGTGGCAAGCCTCCGATACCTTCGAATGCGCTCGAATTGATGAGAAGCAAAGGGAATCAACATTTTGTCTTTTTCTCCAAATGTCACTTTCTCCAAAGTCAACATTCACAAATGATCCAAAAGAAGTCACTTTTTACCTTTTTATGGGGTAAACATAAATTAGGGTTACGTAGTGGAACATGAAAATTGCTCATGGTCTCACTTCTAACCCTAACAAACATCATTATCAGGAGATGAATCAAATTATCGCATTCAACATAGACAAAATTTTAAAATGCAATCAAATTTATCAACTCAAACCAAATTTTCACGTTTTTGATTCATCTCCCGAGGGGGCATTATCAACATCATTTATCAAATTTGGGGCATGACATGAACATCTTGATAAGACATCACACTGATCATAATCAAATTTTGATGACACATCATTTTTCTTTGAATCAACATGTGCACACACATCACTTCAAAGAGGGGCAAAATGTAGATGTATAAAATTGACCATATTCCTAAATGAATATTTAAATGTTCAATTTATTCTCATTTCTCTATTTAGTTAAATCTAATTTAATTAAATCACCCACATTCCTCTATTTAAATTAAATAAATTATTCAATTTATTTATTTAAATTCACTTAAGCCTTTTATATCATTTAATTGAATAAATCATTTTATTTAATTAAATCCCTTCTCTCTACTTTTTAATTAAATTTACATTTAATTAAATAGTTCACCCTAATTAAATAAATATAATTTATTTTCCCCAACTTGCAACCAAATTAAAATAAAGCAATTTATTTTAATCAAATCCTATTATCCCTCACCCACTTGCATTTTCCTACATCTCCCACTTGCCTCCTAACCGTCTTCCTAAATTCTTCTATAACCTATCTAATCCTAATCAATTAACCTAAAACCCTTCAATTATCCCATTTCCCTAAATTTGAGGAGGTCACTTCTCAAATTTGGAGTAAATTCTTCCAAAGGCATTAAAGCCTTTATGCCTTCAACAAGCTAACTTGTTTAAAACCCCCAAATTTGGAAGGACTCTTACAAAGTTTTCCCCAAAGTCTTCAAACCATTAATGGTTAACTAACCCTTTGTGGCATGGTTAGAGACTTTTTGCCTAAGTCAACCCTCATCTAACCCAGGGGTCTCATAAAGCATTCATTGCTTTGACCATGGTTATCCCTTTAACCTTTGCACAAGAGTTTATCCTTTGGGTAAAAGCTTTATCCAGTGGATAACCTTGGCCTAACCTTAACCTTTACATTCTAAGGTAACCTTCATGTCTGCTCAAGCATTTAATGCTTCTTAACTCTTCTCTCAAGCAGTCTTATGTTGACAATTGTCACCATTTCACTGGTGAGAATTGAAAACATGGATTGATAGCTTTCAATCCTGACCCTTGATAAGATCCTTCAATCCTAACCATCCATTGCCCTATTTTTCTTATAAATAGAGCTCTCATTCCTCCATTTCTAGGATCCAAATCTTTAGCATCATACTTATACTTAATTTTAACAAGCATTTAGCCTCTCTTTGCAATAGAAATAAATCTAATAATCATTTTAGAGTATTTCTATCATCTTAGATTAAATCATATAGCTAGTATATCATGTTAGGATAGTATTTTTACCAACCTTGTCATATTATCATCTAGTTTAGTTCATTTACTAGAATCATGCATAAATAGGATGCATTCATACTAAATTCGATCAAAATCATCCCTCGTTCTTGCATTCGTCATCCCTAAGTCACTTTTCTCAGTGATCTGAGAGCAAAGGCATTGGCTTGAGGGACCTTGTGAGATAGAGAACCATGGAACATTCCTTGGGAAGTTGAGCCATTCCTCGTGGCTCCATAACTTTCACCAAGAGTCCCATGGGTGTTTGGGCAAGTCTTTGAATATTTTCACATTTTAAGTTTCATCGAACTGCTTTTCCCGCATACAGATGCTTTTCTCAGTTTTAAAGGAAATTAAACTAAAATTAAGATAAAATCAGAAAAAACTGATTTATTCTCTATTTCATTCAATTTTAATATTTAATTGTTTTAATTTCTTTTTTTGAGATTATTTATCAAATTTTAATTTGTTTTTCAAGATTATCTCCAATTGATTTCTTTTCTCAATTTTTAATTTTTTTTTTTTTCAAATTAATTCCTCTTTTTGATGATTTAATGGCAAATTGATTTATTTAATTAAATATGCTAGGATATTCAATAAAATAAATAGGATAATTGTTTTAAAATGATTTACTTGGAGTGATCAATTAATTAAATAAATATATAATTAATATTGGTTGATTAATTTGCCATGTGACATTGATGATTTTAGAAATTAATTGTGTGCTCAAGATTTATTTTAATTGCCTTTGGTTAGGATCTTGGTGATGTTGTCGAGATTAGGGGCTCATGGTTTAGATGACCATTTTTAGGGTATTACATTGCATAGGTAGTGACACTAGGGAACCCTTAAGAGGACTTAATTTAGGTCAATTTTAATCTTTTGTGTGAAATTGTTATATTTAATTTCATCATTAGTTATTGATGTAATGTAAATTATAAAAAAAAATTATTTCCTTGTTAGATTGGTTAGTTAGTTGTTGTTCTTTGGGGTTCCTTAGGAGGGCATTACACCTTTATTCCTTGTTCCATCTTTCAAAGACCTTGTCCACTATAGCCTTGTTTACAAATCATGTCATAGACAACCTTATAATGTGTTTTCCAAGTGTGATGGGGAAGGACTTTCATAATGGGTCATTGAAGTTTGTTGTGTAAGTGTACTTTGAAGGGGGATGGATTGTTGTAGTAAGATTCTTATTTATAGTATCATTTATAATGACTTTGTTAGGTTGGGAAGAATTTTTATCATCTTATAAAACTTCATATTTATTCAAGGTTATGTTGGGAGATATATCATTGATAAAATGCATAACATCATCTTGTCTCAAAATATATTGATGACTAAGATATTATCTTTAAGAATATAGAGGATCTAGAGTGATAGATTTACTAAGATTAACATACTTACCTTGTCCATCTTGCACCAAAGTACCTTTGTGAGAAGAGGATTCATCATTTATCTTCAATGTTACACATTAACTGGAGAGATCGTTGATAGGAGCATTAACTCCTCCCTCATTAATAAAAGATACTCTAGGAGAGGTACATAAATGATTCATTTCAACATCATATCTAGGAGGATTGTCAGAGGTTCCACTTGACACATTTGCTAAAGATTAAATGAAATCCAAATATTCTATGAGTTTCTTTAAAAATATTATCATATAACAACATGAACCTTGTATGGAAGCTTTGAGAAGTGGTTTAAATGTAATAAAAATATTTAAAACCTTCTTGATGAAATACACTAAAGTGGTATGAATGAATACTAGCAACATGAAGCGAAAGAGGATATTATCCAACATATGATTTTGATAGATATAGCTAGTAAATAATGTATTCACATGTAAAATAATGAACCAATCTAATATTGTAAATCCCATTATGAAAAAGTTGGATTTGAAAATGATAATCAAAAGTAATACAATAAGACATTAGGCTCACCAAATATGATAAATGGATAGTGAGGATTCACTAATGAACTAGGAACAAAACCCACTTTCAACCATATTACATTAAAGGGAATAAGAGTCAATAAGATCAGCCTCAAATCTATTGAAAAGGGTTGAGCATAAATAAAAAAAATTTATTCTCCTTGTTTGAGTTGAAATTAAATTTGATAAAGTGAATTAAAGGCCAATAAAGAAAAATTGGAAGTGATCAACATGCATAGATAGTTTTAGAATAGGTATGTAGACATAAGTCACAAATATAGGAATGTGAAGTAGAGGGGAACATGTGGCTGAAATATGGGCTCAAAAATATGGGGCAAAGATGCTAGGTGACCTTGACCCAAAAGTGTTGGATGTAGATAATGAAAACAATTTTGAAATACTGATGTCACTCTGAGTATCTCCTTGATATTTCATCAAAAAAGTGTTGGTCACTAATATTAGGTAGTCTTGACCCAATATTTTCAATTCTTCAAAATCTAATCATATTCATCTCAATTTTCTCTTTTTAGATCTATATTTATTGTCTCCAAAATCTATCACCTGCACACATGAGGAGAAAAAAAGGTGTTGGGTTGATATGAGTTTTCCTGGGTCAAACCTTGGGTTTGTAATTAACTCTTTATGAAGAAAATGAAAGGAAATATCTAAAGTAAAATTTTGGATCTACAATATTATACCTCAAGATTGCTAATATTTATAATAGTGATAATGCAATTCTCTTTGAGTGTGACCCTCAAGTGCTGATACAACAACATGAAATGACAAGATGTAAAAAGGATCAATCATGAAAATATTCTTGCATGAATATTGCCGCAACTTGTTGCTCCATAATGCTTAGATATGAAAGAATGTTTTCTCTTGAAGGATATGGTGCTTGATGAAATGAAATTTTGTGAATACTTGAAAAATTCTTATGTTATGAAAATGAATTACAAAGATGCTCTTATATAGGGTTCCCAAGGTATTTCATAAAATTAGGCCAACCTCCAATGGTCATATTGAAATATCAGGATCAAAGATCAAGTGGAGGAAACTGGAGAACCAACATACTTAAAAATGGGCCCAATCTAGGGGACAAGGATTCCTAGCTCCCTTGAACTCTAGGACAAGAAAACCCATTTCCCTTGATCACCTAACAAAGAGTTAATTAATGGTGGTTTAGATGTACTCATACTTGGGAAAAAGACCCAATTCACCATGTGATCATATGATGGCAATTTTATAGTGCAACTTGGCCAAAACTAGGCTTGGAGAAGAGCTAGGAGGAAACACACTAAGGAAAATGCACAAAAAGGAGTGTAAAATTGTAAAGGATTACAATTTATGACACTCCTACTATTAATCATATGAGCCCTTATTGAAAAATCTTCAGTTCACGCAATCCTATAGATATCTCAAGAATTTTGATATATGAATGTTATTTTCTTGTTTATGGACAAGGAATAGTAGAGATAAGTAATGACTACATGTCCATGATGTCTTTGACCAAAATTTTACTTTTCATATATTGGTTCATGTTCTCAAGGAAGATTGTTGAATTCAAATCCACATAAACATTTACTCAAGATTCTTCTAGAAGAGAGTTTGTTGTAGTTGTGGTGCAGTCACGACAAAAGTCCTCAAAGAGAACAGTCTGGACTATGTAGCAAGAGTAACACAACAAAAGTAACATGATGCGATGGAGGCAATGCAAAAATAAAATATTTTATCAACGAATTCAAATACAACTAGCTGACAACATGTGGGCTTACAAAATTTGGCAAACAGGCCTGATTACAAAAATGCTCAAATACAATATCTAGGCCAAGAAAGAATGCGAGCCAACCCAAGACCTCCTCATCTTCAGATTGATCATCTATATCTATCTAACTATGTCTAACTGCTTGATTACATTGATTTATATGATATCCATAGCCCAAGGATGATCCACATCGACCCAAGATGAAAACAATTGTTGATGAAGATGTAATGTGTAAAACAATAAGGCTAGCCTCCACCAAAGGAATCCCTCTGAAAAATACATAGCATGAGGTGTGACCCAAAGGAAGGTCAACCACAAGCCAAGGAACATTCAAGGTTACGAAATTAGGCTCTGCAAGCATCGAAAATGATCAACAAGATTTTCCATTAGTAGATAGGTCCAAGCAGCTCTGATGCTTAGGTCTGAAAACTATCTCACATTTTGGAAGCAATAACTTGTTGAAAAAAGATCCAAACATCTCGCGAACATAGGATAAGGTAGATGAGCATGTCCATGAGAAAAATATAGCTCTGCAAGATCTGGTGGACAAATGCGGAAAAACACAAGATGAAATGTTGAAATTGCAAATCCTGGCTGAATAGAAAATAAACTACGAAGTAAATGTTTTTGGTTGATGCAAGATTTCCAAGAACCAGGGATGATCCTGCATCAGACATCTAGGGTTGATGAAAAGTGAGTCCCTCACTTTGCAGGGGTTAGAGGAAAACCAATATGGTCTACCTCTACCTAAGAAATCCATGATGAGTCTTCAAATGGTTTGCCCTTCCACATCACGAGAAACTTTTTGTATTGTTTGCCTCGGGTGTTGCGCTCAATTCTACTATCCAAAATTTCTTCAATCTGGTTAGTACCCTCTAGTGTGTCTTCTTCTCTAAGTTTGTTGCACTATCTTTACTGAACTGTGCCTTGTGATACTGATGTAGGTCTGCAATGTTGAATATATAGGTGAAATACCCAAAGTATTAGGTAACTCCACTTCATATGCATTTTCAGAACTAAATTTCTTGAAGATCTTATAAGGTCCAAACTTCCTCATCTTCAACTTATTGTAGGTTCCAACTAGAAATCTTTCCTTTCTCAGATACACCATCACTTCATCTCCAACTTCAAATTCCTTGTGTCTCCTCTTTTCATCTTCTTTGTCTTTATACTATTTGCTAATGTCCTCCAAATTCTGCTTGACCTGAGTATGTATTGTCTTCATATGTTCTACAAATGCTTCTGCTTCTGCACTCCTTTTATCTTCATTGCTGATGTCTCTCAACTCTGGTATGCCTCTAGGGTATACTCCAGTAACAATCTAAGAGGGTGTTCCTCCGATACTCCTGTTCACTGAATTGGTGAAGGCGAACTCTACTTGTGCAAGGATCAAGTCCCAACTTTCAGTTTTCTCTCCAACTAAACATCTCAACAAATTTCCCAAACTCCTATTTACTACTTCTATCTATCCATCGGTCTTTGGGTGAAAAATAGAACTAAATTTCAAATTTTTCTTCATCTTCTTCCAAAGTGTCCTCCAAAAATATCCAACAAATTTAGTTCTATCAAAAACTATACTCTTAGGCAATCCATGTAGTCTCACCACCTCCTTGAAAAATAGGTCAACTTTATGCACGACATCAGTTGTCTTCGTATAGGGTGTGAAATGTTCCATCTTTGAGAATCTATCCACCACCACAAATATAGAATCATTTCCTCTCTGTGTATTAGGCAATCTAAGTATGAAGTCCATGCTTATGTCCTCCCAAGGTCTCTCTGGAACTATCAAAGGCTTATAAAATCCAACATTCTTGCTGCTACCTTTTGCAAGTTGACGAATTCTACAAATTTGAACATTTTGTAACATCCTTATGAATCTAACTAACCAAGGCCATTATCTTATCAACACCAAAGTGTCATCCTAGTCCTCCACTATGCTTCTCTTTTAAAAGGTTCTCCCGCATAGAGCTCCTTGGTATAGACAGTTGGATTCTTCTAACCAACATCTCATCTTCAATGAAATAATCTAACTACTAGCTCCTGTCCACCAAAAATGGCTCTTTACAATATTTCCAAGGTTATGCAAACCCAATACCTCCACTCTCATCTCTGTCAATAAGTTCCTCCTTCTAGTCAGGGAATCAATAATTTTATTTGATTTTCCACTTCTATTCTTCAAGACAAAGGTATAACTCTGCAATAACTCCACCCATCTCATGTGTCTTTGATTCAACTTACCTTGACTATTCAAATATTGCAAGGCTTGATGATCTATATGTAACACAAACTCTTTAGGTAGTAAATAATGTCTCCACTTCTTCAATGCTTGAATTATTGCATAAAACTCTTGTCATATACATAATATCTTCTTCTTGCATCATTCAAATTTTCACTGAAATAATCTACTAGTCTTCCTTCCTAACTTAATTTTGCTCCAATTGCATTTCCACTTGCATCACAATCCACTTAAAATACTTTGCTAAATTTTGATAAAGCCAACACAGGCTGCTTTGTCACCTTCTGCTTCAACAACTCAAAACTCCTATTTTCTCTAGATGTCCACTTGAAATCCTTCCTATCTCCTCTCATGATTTTGTCATAGGACTACAAACTGAACTGAAATTTTTGATAAACTTGTGGTAGAAACTAGCCAATCCATGAAATGATCTTACTTCCTTAATGATTCCAAGTGTAGGCCATTCAACAATTGCTCTTACCTTTTTAGGATCCATCTTCAATCCATCCATAGATATCACAAATCCCAAAAAGACTATGTCTTCCTTCATGAAACTGCACTGCTTAATGTTTATCAACAAGTTCTATCTTCAACCTTTGCAAAACTTGTCTCAAATACAGCATATGTTCTTCCTTTGTCTTACGAAAAAATCAAGATGTCATCAAAGTACAGAATAACAAACTTACCTAAGAATTTCTTCAATACCTCATTCAGTAACCTCATGAAATTACTCGATGCGCTAGTCAGTCCAAAAGGCATCACCAACCATTCATATAGTCCTTCACTTGTCTTGAATGTTGTCTTCCACTCATCCCCTTCTTTGATTCTGATCAGATGGTATCCACCTTTTAAGTCTATCTTTGTGTAGTATCTGGCTCCACTTAAATAATCCATTATGTCATCCATCCTAGGCATGAGAAATCTTTACTTCACTATGATCTTATTTATTGCTCTAGAGTCTATACACGTCCTCCATTCTCCATCCTTCTTAGGTGCTAACATTGTAGGAACTACATAAGGGCTCAAACTTTATCTGATCAAAACTTTCTTCAATAACTCCTACACTTGTCTATTCAATTCCTCATTTTCTGTTGGTGTCATCTGGTGTGCTTCTTTATTAGGCAAACTATCTCTGGGAATTAGGTCCATGCAATGACTAATACTTCTCAGAGGTGGTAATCCATCAGGTACATTATCTAAAATGATGTCTCCATATTCTATCAACAACTCTTTTATTTCTTTCGATTGTTCTCCTTCATGCTCCAAATTTTTAGTCTTCTTAGGAACTAAAGAAAAACAAATATTCTCGTGTCTCATTCCATCCAGGAATTTCCTTCTGTCTACCAAAAAAATCCTAGCACTTGTACAAAATTCACTCTTAAGAGGCTCTTCCAAGGGCAACAAGGTTTTTTTCATCCCATTTGCAATAATAGTGTATATGTTCTTCCTTCTGTCATGTATTGCTTGTCTATCATACTACCAAGGTCTACCCAACAAGATATGACATATATCCATTGGCATAATATCACACAAAACTTCATCATGATAGGATCCAATTGTTAATTTTAATAGACATTATTCACTTACTACTACCTTCTCACCATCATGAATCCATGCTATCTGATAAGGATTAGGGTGCTTCAATCTCTCCAATTTCAGCTTATCCACCATCTCCTCTAAAACAAGGTTACCTGAACTACCACTATCAATTATAACTTTACAACACTTACTAGATACCTTATATGTTGTCTTGAAAAAATTCTTCCTTTGCAAGGGCTCTTGATCATCTTTAATGTGGCCAAATGCTCTGCTCATCACCAATAATTCTCCATCTTCCAGTCTATTACCTAATCTGATAGGTTCTTCTTCTAGAAATACTACTCTTCCACTGTTCTCTATATTCTTTAACTAAAAGGAACGATGTCCTTCTCCTCCACACTTAAAGAAGGTTCCTCTAAACACTCTCTTATCCTATCTTTTGTCTTATTTTCCATAACCCTTAGTCCGGTAACCATCACGTTCTCTTCTCCAGTAAATTTTTTGTCATCCCTCGATTATGCATTACCATCTCTGCTAGCTTTCTTATCTTTGTTATGATCTGCACAGGGTCCTCTTCCTCTGGTATACCTCCTTCCTCCTTGAAATATTCCTCCCTGAAATCTTCCTCCTCTACCTCTTTTCTTCTACTCGTGTCTTTTGTTGAACTTCTCTTCTACTTTTAGGGCATATTGATAAGCTTCCTCAATGCTCTGCAACTTGATTAGAGTGAGTTCATGCTGCATAGACATTTGCAACCCAATCAAGTATCTATCAACTTGTTCAATCTCATCATCGGTATGTTCAGATCTGATATTCAACTTGTATAATGCTTCAATATATTCCTTCACACTAGATTCCTTCTACTTCAGGTTCTGCAACTTTCAGAACATATTCACTTGGTAATTAATAGGCATGAACTTTGATTTTAACTTGTTAACCATTCACTCCCAAGATTTAATCTTCTTTTTATCTCTTCTTTGTCTATCTACCTACAAATGTTCCCACCAAATAAATGCATGTCCTTTCAACTTAGTGCAAGCATATCTCACCTTCTTGTCTTTAGTAGTGTTTTCAAAATCAAAATACTTTTTCATGTTCGTAATCCAATCAAGAAATTCATCTGAATCTAAGTTACCATCATAATTTGATGGGTTAAAATGTGGTTTGGTATTCATTCTTGTCAAGGCTTTTATGAACCTCTCTTCTTCTAGATCATTCGCTAGTGGATTTTCTCCTTCTTCTCTTTCCACCTCTTCTTCTTCTTCATCGCTCACATCTTCAACATGTTGACCTCTTCTCTAGGCTATTTCAACAGCTTCCAATTTGGTTACAATTCCTCTCAACATTTCCATCACATCAGGGTTTGCATTTCCACACACTCCACCACCTCTAAAATTTCCTCTTCAGGCCATCTTTATGCAAGTCCTCTATAGTTGTAGGTCAAATCCTCAATCTACCACCCCACAACCAAAACTCGTATAGGACTCTGCAATCTCCAAAATGAAAAATCACTCTAATACCACTTGGTGTAGTCACGACAGGAGTAAGTCCTCAAAGAGAACAGTTTGGACCATGTAGAAAGAGTAACACAACAGAAGCAATGCGATGCGATGGAGGGAATGTAGAAACAAAATTTATTGTATAAAAGAATTCAAATACAACTGGCCGACAACATGTGGGCTTACAAAATTTGGGACACGACCTTGATTACAAACACACTCAAATATAGTATCTGGGCTCAAGCAAGAATGCGAGCCAACCCCAGACCTCCTCACCTTAAGATTGATCTTCTATATTTGTCTAACTATGTCTACCTACTTGATTACATTGATTTATATGATATTCATAGACCAAGGATGATCCACGTCAGCCCAAGATGAAAATAATTGACAATGAAGAAGATGTATCATGTAAAACAACAAAGTCGGTCTCCACCAAATGAATCCCTCTAGAAAATACATAGCATGAGGTGCGGACCCAAAGGAAAGTCCGCCACAAGCGAAGAAACATTTGAGGTTATGAAATTAGGCTCCGCAAGCAACAAAAATGATCCACAAGATTCTCCATTAGCAGATAGGTCCAAGCGGCTCCAGTGCTCAAGTCAGAAAACTGCCTCACTTTTTGGAAGCGATAACTTCTCGGAAAAAGATCCAAACATCACACAAACACAGGATAAGGTAGATGAACATGTCCATAGACAAAATCTAGCTCTGCAAGATCTGGTGGACAAATGCAACAAAACACAAGATGAAATGCGGAAATTGCAAAGCCTTACTGAACAAAAAACAAACAGGAAAGTAAATGTTTGTGGTTGATGCAAGATTGCCAAGAACAAGGGATGCTCCTACATCAAGTTGGGAGGATCTAAAATGGATAATTGTCCTCCACCATCACATATTTCTTTTTCATAGTGTCAAGTTTCTTCTCTAGGAGCTTTCATTGATATTATGCAGCAAGGTTCAGAGGATTCACTTTATTGAACTGAGTTATACATGTGACATTTTTTTTTGTAGAGTACCTTCTTTCTCAGATCTAGAAATAATTTCTATAATATTATTTTTTTTCCATATTTTTGAGTCACTTTTCTAAGATATTCTAGTAATTCCTTATAGTAGGTTCAGGTTACACTTTTGGTGATTATTTGTTCTTGAACCTCTTGCTATATGATATTATACAAATGCTTATTAGAGAGAATCTAGAGTTCTTTTCTAGTAGTATTCTTTCTAGATGATATTAAGGAGATGCTTCACAAATAGAATCCAAAGATTCTTTCTATAAATTCACTTGGATCATTTGATCAATATTCAGGTCGTTCATTCTCTTCTAGAGGGGTCTTCTAGTTCTATTTTCTTCTCTCATTTGGGTGGATTTTTTCCCATAGAATTCTCCCATGTTCTTTATGAGTTGCATTATACTTGTTTAGCTTATTAGGATTTTATATCAATACCCACTCCATTTCCTCACCTAAGTATGCTTAAGGGGGAGTGTTGGTGTATAATCATGCTTAGGTGGCATTAGATGGAATCTTGCTTATGTGGCAAGTTAGTTAGAGAGGTAGGTGGTACACTTTTCCTTTATGTTCGCCTTTCTTCCTCATGGAATACATCAATCTTCATTTGTGCTTTCAATTCTGTTTTAATGTGTTGTTTTCATTTTTCCTAATTTCCTAGCTAATTTATACAGTTCCTCTCTCCTACTAGATTTTTTTAATTCCATAAAAAATGTATACTTTGAATCTATTGATTGCCACTATATTTTTTTTTTAGTATACTCTAAAAAATATGTTTATGATTCTATTTATAATTCATATAGATAATTTTTTTTCATACTTTAAAATTAAACTAATTTATATTATCAATGCCAAGTATAAACAATACCATTCATTTTATTTTATAATATGAGATTTATAGTAACTTTTATTAATATTAGTATTTAAATTAATATTTATTGTTTATAATTAGTTTATAAACGAATAAGTAATAAATAAATATAATTAAACAACATAAATTAAAATAAGATAGACTTTATATTTAAAAATATTTCTTATCACTTATATTTACTTATCTAGGTATATAATTTAATGTTTCCAAGTTTTATTTGACTGTTATTAAAATATAATAACATAAATTACATTTAAATATATATATATATATATATATATATATATATATATATATATATATATATATATATATATATATATATATATATATATATACATATATTTTATATATATATACATATATTTTATATATATATCAATTTTTAATTTTATAATAAATTATTTTTCTCAAAACTAAAATCTTTATATGAATACGGCTAATATTCAAAGTTTATAATTTAATTATTTGTTTATTAAAAGATCCATCTATTTTTATCCTTCACATTTTTCTTATTTTGAAAGTTTTAAGTTAATTTTTTTAATTTGTTTTTTAGTTAACATTTTAATATGTGGTATTTTTAGTCATTATACCTTAAAAATATGGGAGGGGAAATTATTTTCCACATTTTTTAAGTAGTGGCTTATTGTTTTGCACCCAAATCATGTTGTTTGTGCTAACAATTAATTTGAATATTTTATGTTATAATTGAAAAAAAATGATAACTAATTCAAGTATGATAGTTTTATTTTTCAATTATAACAACACTACTTCTAATCTAATATTATTTTCTAACAATTATATATAAAATGTTAACCAAAATAATCCTTGTCTAACATCCACACAACTTACAAAAGAGAGTACATGTAGCAAACGAATTGAATAATGAAACATGAAGAGTACACAATAGAATATTGCACATGTTTCTTTATTATTGCAATAGTGGAATGAAGTGAGGTTAAGTATTAGTATTATTTTTAAGATTTTACATAGATTGTTTAAAAAAAAAATTAAAGGATATTCAATTTATATATACCAAGCTACATAGCTACACTATCATTTCTCTATTTATTATAAATGATGTTGTGCTCATCTTTAAACATCATGATGATGTATAAAAATATTTGAGTGCATTTCAAATAAAACATAATTTTTTTTATTTTATTATAATTTATAATAAATTTTAAATAAAAAAATTTCAAACTAAAAGTTTATCTATCTTTAAAATGTTATTGAGTAATCATATTCTTAAAATGACTCATAATTATTAATTCTTGGACATTAATCTTAGTCACATTAAATTATTTAATCTTGATCACAACTAAATTATAAAATTAATATTGGTAAAAGATTATTTACATGATAAAAAAGGTGTTATAATTTAAAAAAATATCATAATCTAAATATTTTTTTAAATAAATTAAAGTAAAAAACTTTTATCTAGTCTAATTTTTATGATTATAAAGTTTAAAATAAATAAATAAAACATTATTTTTTTTATTCATAGATCACAACCGAGATTTTGAAGATCGAGATTTTTTGCTTGGTTCAAGTCAAGGGAGGTCACAAAGGGGACATCCTCCCCATTCAACATAATCAACTAATAAGCAACTTAATCAACTTATAAACTACATAAAGCCATAGACATATAAATATCACTTTAATAAATTCAAACATAGATCTCCAACACGAAAATCTAGTGACCTTGCCATTTGAACACCCTAATTAAAAAATTAAAAAATATTATTTAAAAAACATAAAAATAAATTAATAATCAATAAAATCTGCCATAATCTCTTTATAAAATATTATTCCACTTAAAGTGATACTTCACAATGATGCATAAACATTTAGCTTGGAAATATAGAATAGGACAAACTCCTTTGTCTTTTCCAAAAAAAAATTATTCCTAACACATTCATCTAAAAAGATGGAATAAACCTTTGATGAATTGTGAAAATTTCGATACATTCCTTGACGAAAAAATTCACATATGATGTGGAGTTTTAAAAATTCTTTTAAAAAGTAAAATAAAAACTTTTGAAAAGTATGTGAGAATATTTAATATGAAAGAAAGTTGTTTTATTATAAAGATATTAAATTATTCTAAAAAGAGAATATATTGTATTGAAAGGAAATAAATAGTATTTTATATTAAGAATTAAAAGATTGAAAAAATTAATTAGATTAAATTTTACATTATTTTAAATAAATTGTAATTAATGAAGGTATGTTAGATTTGAGTATTTTTTGAAATTAAGATATATAAATATTTATCTTGGAAGAGATCTTACTTTTTATGGTTTTATATTGATATTAATTATTTTGATTAACTAAGACATTGTGCGAAAACTAGAATTTGGAAATTATAACTAGATCACTTATCAAGAACCTAAGGAAAATGTATTTGAAGAACTTCTTAATACATAAGACTTGGTCACACCTATAATTATATCGTTGGCTACTTTTGTTACATTTAATTCTACCCACATTTGAGTTATGCCTTTAAAATAATAAGATTTTGTTCACATGTGTTTATACTCACATTTGAGAACTAATAGTTTTTAAAACAACTTTAAGAAAATATTATAGATAGAGAGAAGACCATTGAATTTGTTAATAATAATTAAAACTTATATCAAAATTAATAAAATTAGAGACAAGAAAATTAAAAAATTAAATATATTGATACAATCATTTCTAAAAACACTTAAATAATATAAAATTGAATTATGACTAGTACCACTAAATATATAAGTTTCAATATGAATTAGTTTTTTTCTTTCATATTTGAAATAGTAGTAAGTAATATCAATTAATATAAATCATTTGACACACAATTCAAAATCTAACATATAACATTTACTTAGGAAGATTATTTTACTAGGATCACAAAGGGTTATAATTTTTATTTATTTAAGATATTAATTCTATTTCACTTGTAATCTTGATGATGTTTCACACAAGATGATTCACAAGTTATTTTAGATATATTATTCTAAATTATACAATTTTTAAAAATAAATTGATAATATATGCATTCTATTATAACAACAATATTGAAATGATGAGTGGGAGCGGGAGTAGGGGAGGTGTTAGGGTTTTGGGGGAGGTTGCAGAGGATTCTAAGATGGTGATGGTGAGGCTAAGCCCCACCTATGTCTGCCTCCCTTTGGCTACTTATTCCTTTTGTGGGCCTTCTTACACAAATGGATGCTACATGTTGATGGCTAGTGTGGTAGATGGCGAGATGTATGGTCTAGCCTTTCCCTTCAGTTCACTTTTGAGTGGAAACTTGTGACTAGGGTATTAGGGCTTCGTGGGCTTGTGATTTTCCTCTTTCTCTTGTGCACTGGAGAGGTGTTGTTGTTGGATCCACTTCAAGAGGCGGCCTCTATTTTTGGCATCACTCTATCATGGGTCTCATTTCCCATAAATTGTTTGCGATGACACTGTCTTTTCCCCTCTATTTGGAGCGGGAGGTGTGGTTGTTGGTGTGTGGGCCCCCATGGGTTTTTGCATTGGAGATGGAGAGGAAGATATTTCCTCTCAAGCGGTTGATGCGAGCTATACCCCCCTCTTTCATCTTTCGTGATCACTGCTTCGACTTTGATCTTGTGGTTGGAATGCTAGGGTTTGAGGCAGACTGACATTGTTTTTATGGTCTACATAGTTTTTGTTGACTATGAGGTTTGCCTTGTTGTTTGGTTTCCTCCTGAGTTCATGGTTCCTATTCGTTCCATGATGTTCACTGCTTGAGGTGGATTTCTTTTCGAGGTATGGGCAGTGGTGCGTAGGATTCATCTTGTTTTGTGGATCTTGGGCTCCTCCATCTTCCTTCTATCCTTGTGGGGTTCTGCAACTCATTTGGCTCTCACCTTATTTTTCATGCTCATGTCTGAGAGTTTTCTTATGGACCTGGTTAGGGTTTGGGTCTCCTTCCCTCCTTTTTAAATTTCTCTGCTAGTTCTATTGAGGTGAACAACTCTTCTATAGAGGTGGAGAGTGGTTGGTTGGATGAAGCAGGTTGGAGTTTTGTTGAGGCTTTTGATGCCCTGTTTCTTGAGGTTTTGGGAGCCTTTTTAAAACCCAATATTCCAGATAAATGTTGTGATTTTGATATCTTTTTTCTTGTTTTGGTTGGGTTGAATGATGCTTAGTTTGTTTAGCTAGTGGTCTATCTCTTTCCAGTTCCTATTGAGGTGGGTCCTTTTCCTATTGAGGTGGAGAGGAATTGTAGTAGTTGGATGTTGACTTTCAAGTGGATAGTTGTTGCCGATTTCAACTTTTTGGTTTTGGGAGCCAAGACAAAACCCAATTCAAAGGTTTGGGGAGCTTTTCAAAACCCTCTAGTTCTAGATTCCTCCATTATCCTCTTCCTTAAGAATCTGGTTGTTTTGGTTTTGGGATCCATGTTAAAACCCAAAGTTCAGGTTATGGGTGCCTGGAAAAATCCTTGGCATTTAGTGAAGGTTAAGGGAGTCGTGTTACAAACCTTGGATTATATTGTTTTGTCTTGAATCTTCTGTTGGATAGCTTTGGCCTCCTTTCAACTAGT
This sequence comes from Cryptomeria japonica, assembly GCF_030272615.1. NCBI lineage: Eukaryota > Viridiplantae > Streptophyta > Pinopsida > Cupressales > Cupressaceae > Cryptomeria > Cryptomeria japonica. The sequence continues at coordinate 197,197,229 of NC_081412.1, read as the reverse complement.
TCTTCAATGTTTTTTCTTTTGTAAGCTAAGTTTGGGTTGCTAGTAAGCTTTGTTGTATCTTTTGGCAATGTTCTTTGTTGGGTTCTGGATTCAAGAAAGATCCAAGGGTTTCGAGTCCCTTCAAAACTTGTTGTATGGTGTTTTGGGTCCCCTCAAAACCTAGTTTTTCCTTAATAAAAAACAAGTGGGAGAATCTAGATCAAAACATGGACGAATTAAGAAAGAATCAACAAAAAATTAAATAATATTTCAACAAGTTGGTGGCCTTAAACAAAGAAACTATTGAAACCCCAGGCGTCAACATTTATGTTTTGTAATCTAAATTGTAAAAAAGGAAAGATGATGCCCATGATGATTTGGTTGGAAGAACCATAGCTAGGATCATGAAGCAAAAAACCTGGAATGAACATAAGAACAAAATTGAAGGCAAAGGCAAGGCTCCCAAGGAGGTCTTCTTCATGGAAAATCTATATTTCTATAGACCGAATAGAAAATTCCTAGTGACCTAAAAACATTAGCAGACCACTAGTTTCTTCTCTTTGGTTTTGTTGTTGTTGGTGTTTCTCAACTAGTTCCCTACTATACCTTGGTTTATTTTTGGGTACTTGGTTATAGAGTACTTATTTCATTTGTCTTTATCTCACAACTCACGAGACTCAAAATCTCTCCCTCATGGACTGTAATGTTAAATAGATTCTGGACCCTTTAATTCCTTTTTAAATCAATACTAGAAATAATAAACTTTTTGTTTTCTATAGAAAAACTCAAATCATTCCAAAATATTAAATCAACCATAAACCTACTATAAATATCTTGAATGCATTTATCTAAAAAAAGTTGAAAGATATCAATTTGATACTTTTTTTTATGGAGGATTTTATATCATCCACAAAGTCGTTCAGGATGAAACCTCTTTGACTAGGAGCCAAGGAATGAGGGGTGTTCATTTCGACACTTTTGCCTAGGACACAATCCAAACCTCCCAATTATATCATGTATAAATGGCTGGAAAATTTAAAGTAAACGATATAGTTTTTCTAACACACTCACACCATTATATCAAATTCATTCCACTGCACAATCCCAACCTCAAAATTATATCATGTATAAATGACTGCCAATTTTAAGTAAAAGATAGAGTTTTAGCTAACACGATCACACCATTACACCCTCTCCTCATTACAATTACAATTGTAGAACACCTCTCAACATTAATTAGGTTTTCATATTTAATAAAGGATAGAATTTTTGCTAACACGCTCACACCATAACACGCTCTCCTTGCGCTCACACCATTACACTCTCCTTGTTACAATTGTAGAACACCTCTCAATATTAATAGGTTTTATATTATAAGGTTAAATTGACTCGTCAATAACACGAAGTTAGTCATACATTACAGACCGTTGATCCTGCAAACTACAGCTGTGATTTTTCGACAAAGTCAATAATATGAAATTTATAATACCGTTTTGAAACCAATTTAGCCGTGTCCCACCATTACACTCCTTGTTACAGTTGTAATACGTCTCTCAGACATTACTTAAATATTGTATCGTACAATAATTAGAAAAGGTCGCATTCACACAGTGAGATTGAAATCAAAGGGCACCAAGCTTCTGGTCGCATGGGTGAAAAGTTCCTGATAAAAAACTGTACTTCATAACTGCGCGTAACCCGCCCGCTGTGATAAAACCAGCAGACAACCAGCCGCTAAAAAATTCCACAGAATATTTATATTATTTCCTAATAACGTACAATTAACTCTGATTATTCCATCGCTACTAAATAATATTTGATGAATTCCGAATCTGAAATAAAATACATTTGAACTTACTCGGTCATTAATGGCCGTCAAAAGTCTCCGTCAATTAATGCTAAGAATGATTAAATTTCTACTGTAAATTTGTCGTTTGATTGAGATCATGGAAACGTCACGGCACCGTTAACAGCGCGCCAGAAAAATTAGCCGTTTTATAGCCGTTAGATGATATACTGTAGGTTGTCGATGTCAAACCGACGGGGTTGCGTATTGACGTGTATTTGCTAAAGCAAAAGCTAAACGGGAAGTGACGTGTCGGATTTTCCGTTCCGTTGGTTGAGGGGGGGGGCCGACCTTAAAATCCATCAAGACCATCACATTCACCGCCATTAGCAGTCAGGTCGAAATCACTTTCGATTTGATGGGGAAAGATATTTTTTTATTCATATATTTTTTCATCATCAACGTGGATTTCAGAAGCTGTCCTTGTCACCATCGTTTTCCAAGATTGGCCGATGGTGGCCCGGTGACTTTCAAGATAAGATTTTTGATGGTGAAAACGATTTGGTCACATATGCTTTGATTGGAGATTGGGGAGGAGCAATTTTGGGTTATAGTGGATGCTTAGGACTTTGTGTGGGTGTCATAATTGTTTGGAGTCATTAACATGATTTATTCTTTAAGTATAATCTATTAGTGTGGATTAAGTTAAACAAGTTTTATAATGAATGGGTGTCACATATGTTTTGATTGGAGATTGGGGAGGAGCAATTTCCGTGATTTATAGTGGATGCTTAGGACTTTGTTTGGGTGTCATAATTGTTTGGATTCATTAACATGATGTATTCTTTAAGTATAATCCATTAGTGTGGATTAAGCTAAACGGGTTTTATAATGAATGGATTAGAAGGTATGACAGTTGAAGGATTTGCAAATGTGGTAGCAAGTTAAGTGAGCTTAATCTTGGGAAAAACGTCATTGTTGAGCACATATGAGTTGGAGTAAATTGGGATGGGTGACCTCTCGAGAAGGCCCAATGCTTTATTTGTGACCATCACCTAGTTGTAATGAGTGCTAAGTGTATCATTCATTCTTATGAGAGATGCATTATTGTCAACTACTACTCATGAAACATGGGTCAATGAATTTGATTAGAAAACCTACATAGTAGAATGAGTTTGACTCAAAAACCACAAAGTCGAATTTTTAATAGAAAAATAATATTATGCATCATTTTATAACAATAGTTGGGTATTATGACTACAAATTAAATATTTAAGGATAGGGTTTTTAGTTCTTAGAATAATTGTTTGGGAGTCATTAACATGTTTTAAGTCCACCTACATGTATCTTAATTATGTTATAACAAAAGTTGTGGTTAACGTGTAATTAGCTTGAATGGATTTAGCCAAAGGGGCTTTATAATGAATGGTTCATAAGGCACAATACTTGTTTAAGGTTTTGCAAATGGGGTAGCAAGTTAAGTGGGCTTAACCTTGGAGGAAACTTCATAGTCAAGTGCACTTGAGTTGCAGTAATGTTAGGATGGGGACCTCCCAAGAAGGCTCAACAATGTTTAATCTCCGTGAGCATCACCTAGATGGAATGAGTGCTAAGTGTACCATTTGTTATCATGAGAGATGAGTTATTGCAAACTACTACTCAAAAAACATGGGTCGATGAGTTTGACTCGAAAACTACACAGTTGAATCTTGATAGCAATATAATAGTAATGATTATTTTAGATTTATAATGATAGTTGGATATTATGATAGGAAAGTAAATGCATAGGGATAGGGTATTTAGTTCTTAGACTAATGATGAAGATAAATGTGATTTCGGGTAGATCTCATACTTTTGGATACAAATAAATAAGTTAATTAGATGTGTTCATTGCTTAGGACTATACCCAAAATTGTAACTAATTCTAGGTTGATTTAACAATTATATATCATCAATTTTGTGTCGTGTAGATATGACCTATTATGTGTGGCTCTAATATAGTGTGGTAATGATAGGGTATGCTTAAATTAAGAAATTAAATGTATAGGGATACAGCTATTAGTTCTTTGACTAATAATGAAGATAAATGTGATCTCATGTAAATATCATACTTTCAGATACAAATAAATATGTTATTTAGATATATTCATTATCTAGGACACTATTAAAAATTGTTACTAATTCTAGATGGATTCTACAACTACAAATCATTTTTTTGTCATGTAGATATGACCTTATGATGTGTGGCTATGATATAGTGTGGCAACATTTGGATAGGGTATGTTTAAATTATTGTTATGATGGGGAATTAAATGTACAGGAATAGGCATCTAAATTCTTAGAATAATAATAAAGATAATTGTGATCTTACGTAGATCTCGTTTGTTTGGACATAAATTAATGTTATTTAGACATGCTCATCATTTAGGATGTTGGATATTGCTGCTGCTAGGATATGTTGTTGTCATTAATGTCAACACATTCCTGTGTTCCGGTATTGCAAAGAGTTGGATTGGTTGTTTTAGTTGGTATGTTGTAGATGTGCTAGTGTCGATTTGTGATTTCAATAATGAAGTATCTTTAGTTGATTCAGTGTTGGTTTCATGATGATATGTGGTGATTTGATTGGGTTATGGATTCTGGTATGAGGATTGGTTTTTCAGTGTTCAATATTGCAGTGTTATGGTATTTGATCCGTTGTTCTCTAGAATGATTATATCTTGAGTTGTAGATTTGGGAGAAAGCTTGGGATGTTCATATGTGTTGTTGTTATTTTGTTTATCTTTGTTCTTGTTTCAATTAATCAAATTTGAGGATTTGCTTAAATTGTTTAATCTAGTGAAAATTGATTCACCCCCCCTCTCAGTTTTCCTTCATTGTTGTTGCCAACAATTGGTATCAGAGCTAAATTCTCTTAAAGAAGCTTGACTGCTTCAGGACATCTGGGATGGGAACCTATGTTTTCAAGAAAGAGAGCTTGAGATTTTGTGCAAGCAATTACATTGTATGGAAGGACCAAATGGAGTGTCATTTGAAGTGTCTTGGAGAAGATTATTCGAAGATTACAAAGAATGCTTGCAATGCTCCTCAGACTGGTCTGGTTACTACAAATGAGATCAAGGATGTTGAACATCACATAAGAGCTAAGGAAGAATTGCTGAGTGCCCTGACCAATTCAGAGATGCCTAATGTGATGGGATTATAGACTACACATGAGATCTAGTAAAAGTTAGAGACCTTGTATGAAGGGGATAAACATGTCAAAGTTGCTAAACTACAAATCTTGAAAAGAAAGTATGAGATGTTGAAGATGGGTGAAGATGAGAACATATCATCCTTTATGGCTAAGGTGAACGAACTTGTCGTGAACATTAGATGTGTCGATGGAACTTTTGAAGAAGATGAGATTGTTGCTAAAGTGCTCAGATCCTTTCCTCTTGCTTACAAATCTAAAGTTGTTTCTATTGATGAGATCTGGACTATGACTACTGTGACAAGAGACATGTTGGTTGGTAAACTTGTTGCTTTTGAGTTGAGTGAATGTGGAGAATCACATGGTAAATCTGAGACTGCATTTAAAGCCTCTGTAATTAGGAAGCAAAAGTATGATCTGGGAGAAAGTTCATCTAGGGTTTCCAGCTACGAAAAAGAAATGAGAGAGATGGAAGAATAAGAAAGAGAGTTGGAAGAGCTTGAAACACTTATTGCTCGAAGATTGCCTAAGGGAGCCAGTAAGTATGGTGGAAAGTTACATTTAAAATGTTACTCTTGTAATAAGATAGGACATTTTTCTTCTAGGTGTCCTGAAAGAATTTCAAGTTATGATAAGCATGATAAATTTGATAAGAATGATAGATATGAGAGGCATGATAAGTATGATAAGCACTATAAGTCTATCCGGAATAAAAAATATGAAAAGAAATGTTATTATGTTGTTGATGAAGGTGTGACAGATGAAGAGTCAATGAATTCTTAAGATGGATTTGTATTTATTGCTATCAAGGAAGATGATCCAATACCAGTGAATTCTACAAGCTACATTGTCAAGGAGAAAGCTTTGGTTGCTAAGATTAAACAAAAATATGAATGGGTAATTGAAAGGGGTTGTTCACATCATATGATAGGTGATAAAAGTAAATTTATGAATATGCAAAAGTATGATGGTGGTATAGTAAGATTTGGTGATGATAAAACTTGTGTAATTCATGGTAGAGGTTCTATTTCTTTTGATGGTAAGCATAATACTGATGATGTCTTATATGTTGAAGGTTTGAAGCATAATATTTTGAGTGCTCGACAGATGGTTAATAAGGGATATCGTTTGGAATTCAAGAATGGTAAATGCAAGATTCTGAATGTCGCTCGTATAGAGATTGCATTAGGAACTAAAACTAAAGGTAATATCTCTCACTTGAAAACTAGTGAGAAAAGTTATTTGATTGCTCAGATAGATGAAAGCTGGTTGTGGCATAGAAAGATGTTTCATGTTAATTTTGATTGTATAATTAAGATATATTCTAGTCAACTTGTTAGAGATTTGTGTAAAATTATGAAACCTTCTAATCCGGTATGTTAAGAATGTCAATTGGGAAAACAAACAAGAATTCCATTTAAGAGTAAGTAGTATACATCTAATGGATTATTATATCTTGTGCAGACTGATTTGTGTGGTCCTACAAGAGTGAGAAGTGTGCAAGCTAACATATATTTCATGTTGTTTATTGATGACTACTCTAGAATGATGTGGGTTACTTTTCTAAGGGATAAATCAGAAGCATTGGAGAAATTCAAGATATTCAAAGCTAAGGTGGACATAGAGACAGGATTGAAGTTGAAATGTCCGAAATTTGACAAAGGAGGAGATTTCACATCTGGTGATTTTGATTCATATTGTGAAAAGCATGGAATTAGAATACAGTTATCTGCTCCTAGAACCCCTTGGCAAAATGGAGTTGTCAAAAGGAAGAACATAATTATTTTTGATGTTTCCAGGACTATGTTGATTGAAGGAGATGTTGCAAAGAACTTTTGGAGAGAAGTTGTTAGCACTTCTATATACACATTCAACCGGGTGCATATAAAAGGTGATTTTGATAAGACTCCTTATGAGTTATGGTTTGGTCATGTTCATACAATTAGATATTTCAAAGTTTTTGGAGATAAATGTTATATCAAAAGAGATAAGGATATAGGAAAGTTTGATGTAAGATGTGATGAAGGAATCTTCTTGGGTTATTCTACTAACAGAAAGGCCTACTAATTTTGTTGTAAGAGGTTGAAGAAGATAGTGAAAAGTGAAAATGTGATGGTTGATGAATGTCATGGAAAGAAGACCAGAGCATGTAGATATGAGTTTGATGATCAAGATATTATATCAAAGCAAGTGCATACTAAGAAGAAGAATGATCCAGTACAGACAGTTAATTTGGATATTGTTGTTGCCGGTGAAGAAGTTCAAGAACCTAAAAATTAGAATAATCAGAAGACTCTGAGGTATGTGAGATTAAATCATTCAAAAAATCAGATTATCGGTGATAAAAATAAAGGTGTAATGACTAGGAGAAGGATTGTTGCTAAAGAAATATGTTTGATTTCCAAGATTTAACTTAAAGATATTGTTAAAGCTTGTAAAGATGAGAATTGGATAAAAGCTATGGAAGAAGAGTTGAATCAGATTTAGAGAAACAACACATGGGAACTTGTTCCAAGGCCAAAAGACAAGAATGTGATTGGTACAAAATGGGTATTCAAAAATAAATTGAAAGAAGCCAGTGAAGTGGTTAGAAACAAAGCAAGATTGGTATGTAAAGGCTGTTCACAGATGGAAGGAATTGATTATGAGGAGACTTTTTCTCTGGTAGCTAGAATTAAAGCTGTTAGATTACTTCTTGCATTGATTGCTTATAAGGATTTCAAGGTATATCAGATGGATGTGAAGTCAACCTTTTTGAATGGTGATTTGGAAGAGGAAGTCTACATTGAGCAACCAGATGGGTTTTGATTATCAAATGAAGGAGACATGGTATGCAGATTGAAGCAAGAACTGTATGGACTTAAACAAGCCCCTAGAGCCCAGTATGCTAGATTGGACAAGTATTTGATGAAGTTGGGATTCTGTAATAGTGCTGTTGACAGTAATTTATATTTTAAGGTTGATAATGATAACATTTTGATTGTTGAAGTTTCTGTTGATGACATTATTTTTGGAGGAGATGATGATTTAAGTATGAGGTTTACTGATGATATGCAAAAAGAGATTGATATGTCTTTGATAGGTGAGATGAAAATCTTCTTAGGATTGCAAATTACACTGACTATTAAAGGCATTTTCATTTCTCAATCTAAGTACGTGAAGGAATTGTTGAAAAAGTTTGGGTTAGATGACTCCAAACCTGTTGGAACTCCTATGGTGACTGGGTGCAAGTCGACTAATCAAGATGAATCTTCGAAAGTTAATCAGACCTTGTATAGATCTATGGTTGGTGGACTATTATACTTGACTCAGGCTAGACCAGATATTATGCATTATTTTTGTCTTTTTACAAGATTTCAAGTTGATCCTAAAGAAAGTCATGTTACTATTGTGAAGAGGATTTTTAGATACTTGAAGGGGACAATTGACTATGGTTTATGGTATCCAAAGAATGACAATTTCATGTTATGTGCTTATACTGATCCTGATTGGGCAGGTGATGTTGATGACCGAAAGAGTACCTTCGGTGGTGCATTCTTTTTGGGAAAGAATTTGGTTTCTTGGGTGATTAAGAAGCAAGATGTTATTTCTCTATCTACTACAGAAGCTGAATACATTGTTGCTGCTAGCAATTGTACTCACGTAGTTTGGATGGAGAAGATGTTGAAGGATATTAGAGTTGTTTATGATGAGCCTACTGTTATATATTGTGATAATTCAAGTGCTATTAATATTTCCAAGAATCAGGTACTGCATTCTAAAATAAAGCATATATCAATCAAGTATCATTTTTTGAGGGAGAAAGTCAGTGAGAAAGAAGTCGAATTGGAGTATGTATATACAAAGGATCAGATTGTAGATAGTTTTACTAAGACTTTGCCTCCAGATACATTTTTATATCTGACAAATAAGTTAGGGGTTTATGCCCCTCCTGATGAGAACTAGATGCATTGAGATGAATCAATCTTGTGGACTTAATAGTCTTATCTTATTATCTAGATTGATTAGCAGGTGTTGCTACTCATTTGGGGTAGTTAGTGTGTAGTTCAGTGGTTTGTGTTTGGGGAGAGATTAATGGTTTTTTGTTTCTTTGGCATTTCTATCAAAGGGGGAGAGATGCATGTGAAAAATTGGCTTATCTTGGAAGCTTTGTGTGCATGATCTTAGGGGGAGATTATTGGTGTTGATTGCTTTCTTTGCATTGATTGTTTTTCATATTCATATGTTGCCATCAATGCCAAATGGAGAGATTGTTGGATATTTTTGGTGCTAGGATATGTTGTTGTCATTGATGTCAACATATTCCTATGTTATGGTATTGTAGAGAGTTGGTTTGGTTGTTTCAGTTGGTATGTTGCATATTTTAGTAATGAAGTATCTTTAGTTGATTCAGTTTTGGTTTCATGATGACATGTGGTGATTTGATTGGATTATGGATTCCGGTATGAGGATTGGTTTTTCAGTGTTTAGTATTCTAGTGTTCTGGTATTTGATCTATTGTGCTCCAGAATGATTATATATTGATTTGCGGATTTGAGAGAATGTTTGGGATGTTCATTTGTATCTTCAATTCAGATGGTTCATGATTTGGTGTTGTGAAAGTTATCTTTCTAGTCCCAATTGTTGTTGTTGAGTGTTTTTGAGTATCAATTTGTTGATCGATGGAGATTTGATTAAGTGTTGTTGATGTAGCTATTGGGGATGGTTCTAATATGCTTGTTGGTGTTTCCTAATCACATCCTATTTGTTTTGATGGTCTATATTGATCATTATGCATGTTATTGAAGATCTTATGGGTTTGGTGATGTTCTTTGTGTTATGAGATATTTTTGATGGCATAGCATGTTGCGAATGATCTTAGTGAGATTTCAGGTGGTTTTGGATGTTCTGTGATTTGATTTGGGTCCATGCTATATCATTATGGAATTGTATTAGTTTGATGGTTGATTTATGTATTGTGTGATGTAATTTTGTAATTAGGTCTTTAGGGTTGAGCCAACCTTGTAGTCAAGGTTGATGATTTATATAAATAGGTGTCATATTCATGTACTTGAGATAGAGGTGTTGTGTCTACATTATTAAAGAGTGGTGTATGTTTGAACAAGAGAATTTGTCTTTCAGTGTGAAGTGTAGAGAGGAGTGTGTTGCAGAGCACACAAATGTGCTTAATTGGAACTTTCATCAGGCATTTGGAGATGCTACTCTTTCATTTCATCTAAACTAGATTGTTGTCTAATATTTGTAAGGCAATGAGCCTTCCTTAGGGTTGTATCCCTTCTTGTATTTGAGCAGTGAGCTCTAAGTAGTGTGCCTGAATGCATGTGCATTCCCCATTGTAATATTTTCACATAATACTGCAGAGTATCATTTTATTGTGGGTAGGTTCCCATCATGGTTTTTCCCTTAATCGGGTTTTACAGGCCAAAAATCTTGGTGTTATATTTGTTGTTGTTATTGTGTTTATCTTTGTTCTTGTTGCAATAAATCAGATTTGAGATTGTGCTTAAATTGTTTAATCTGGTGAAAACTGATTCACACCCCCCCCTCCCCCCTCTCATTTTCCCTTCATTGTTGTTGTCAACATAGGATTCTATCCAGATTTTGTAATTAATTCTAGGTTGATCCTATAGATATAGATCAATATATTGTACTACGCAAATATGACGGTCTATGATGTCTGGTTTGATCTAATGTAGTTGTAAGAACCCTTAATCAAAATTTTGCCCAATTTTTATTCATGAACACAATATATTTTATTTGAAAGCAATTTGACCTATGTATTTATTTTCTGACTTTAGAGTTGGCAAGTTGGTTTATTTGATTCTTTTAAGGGGCTTAGCAAGAGATTTGGTATTTTGCCTTAATGTAAAAGATCATAATAGTAAATATAAAAGAACAAACTTCTGAGAATAAATATATTCAAGTAAAGAACAATTTTTAGAAATGATTAAGACAATAAATTCTTGACCTTGAATCTATACCCAATGCCAAGAGTGATGATTATATTAAGATACACTATTGATACAAATAATTAAGCTAAAGGCATTCCCTTATTTGAAAGGGATGACTTGATTTCTATCGTCAACAATTTGTAATGAAGGAAAAGAGTTGAAAGACAATTCAAACTTCCATAGTCATTAGATTTTTCATATTTGTTTTGCAGGTTTCATTGATTATGTTGTAGTGTTTTTCACATATAAGTGGATGTTTCCTTTTTACCAATCACATGCCATTGTCATTTTAATTGTTTTATTGCTTCACTGTTTATTCTACCCATCACTGCTCCCATGCAAAAAATTCCACATAAATATTTAGAGTACTTACCTCTTCTTTGTGAAGATAAGTTGCATTTATTTTTATTTGACTTTCAGTAGTTTTTAAAAATATAAAATTTGATATATAGTTTTTTAATTATACTTTGAGTTATAAAAATAATTTATTTTAATCAATATTTTATAATTCCATTCCACTAAGTTAAGTTTCTTTCATTTGATTTGATTTTTAATATATTAGATTATATAATTAATATTTGATATATTTTTATGTAGTACATATTAAATTCATATATAAAGGTGATTAAATATTTATAAAATTAATATAAATAATATTATTATATTTTTATGTCGTACAAAATTGAATTAAAATATAAATATAATATAGTATATAATTAATATATTATTATATATTAGATTTTATAATACTTACTATTTGGGAGTGTTAAGAACCATGAGATCAATTAAGACTGGAAGATTGTACTACATTCATTGTCAATTAACCTAGTCACTACCTGCCATATGATACCTTGGATATTCTCTTATACTAGGCATGTGGATGTTGGTTATCACAATGCACATCTATTTTATAATTATAGAAACAACCTTGTTATATATAATTTATTATATTTACATTATTAATCAATAATAGGTATTATTCATATTGTACTTTAAATATATAAATAATTAGTTTTATATTATTTTGTATTCATTTATTGATTAATTTAATATCATTTGTAATAATATAAATAAAATATATTTTAGTTAATAATTAAATTTATGAATAATGTATAGGAACTTGATAGAACAATTTAGATTAAATCAAACTTAATGGTTGTTGGACATAAAATCGAAGTGAATGTTAATTCATTTTAGAATGTGATTATCAACAAACATTGCTGGCAATTGACACTCATTGGATTCATATGTTGTCATTAATGGCAACAAGATTCTATAGAAGGCATATACCAGTAGATATCGACATTGGAGGCATACACCGGCAGATACCGGTATTGGAGTAATTAGGGTCATCATCGACATCGGCACCGGCATCCAACACTTCAATGAAGCCGACATTAGTTTGGGATCCGAAAAGTTTTATTTGTAAAATCATTTTGTAATTATTGTATAGGGTTGGCATTGAATATCTTTTGTAATGTATTGTAAGCTGACATAAGGCATATTGTTTGTATAGGGTATATAAGTCAGTTTATTAGGTCATTTTGATATATGACAAGGTAGAAGAACAGTGTGATGCGAAGGATATGTATGTAGGTCATTTGTATGTGAAATTTATATCATGCTATGATCAGTAGATGGTTTGTAAAGCATGTTAGGATAATCGGTGGACAACTAAGAGGGGGGGGTGTGAATTAGTTGTCAATAGATTATATTAATCAAATCACTTTATGGCCTTTAACTAGAGCACATAAACATTGAATACCGGAATAGAAGAAATAGATATCGGTAAGCAATAAAACTTAAGAATGAAATAGAGAATTAACATAATGCAACCATTGTTAGGTCCCGAAGACAACTGAGAGTGGGGGGGGTGAATCAGTTGTCAAATAAATTTAAACCAAAAACAACTTAATCAACTTTTTGCTTAATATCGGTGAAACAGTCTTTTATATTGGTGGACAGTTTTATCAGATAATTTGCAATATCGGTAAATATTAGTGCATGAAACAAAAAGACAAAGTCATCCACAACACATAACACCAATATTTGTACGTGGAAACCCTGTAAGGGGAAAAACCATGGTGGGAAACCTTACCCACAATCAGATGATACTACTGCAAATAGTAAGTGTATACAAATGGGGTCTGCACATGCAGAAAGGCCAAGTGCCTAGAGCTCACTGCTCAAACACAAAATAGGAGTCACACTAACTACAATTGGATGGTTAAATCCAATAAGGATGTACTGCTCAAAATAGCATCTTCATATGCTGGATTCAGTACCGGTGTAGTTCTGATATGCTTTCACAAAACCTTTCTTCACCTTCAAATGATGTCTGCATGTATAGCTCTGCTTATTCTCACATATACCTTCAGACAAATCTTCTTCGCATTCCCTTTTCGATCTTACAAACAAGATCTTATATTTATATCATAACCTAAGACCAATTTTAGTAGGTCGGCTCTACAAGATATTACAATATAATCATTTTACAAATAAATTAATGCCCGATGCAATAACTGATTCAACATGTCAGCTTAATGCATTTACAACAACAATAAGTCATCTCCATAGCATGCCATGCTGATCTAGAAAAGACAAACCTGCCAGTGTATAACCTGGACCTATTTGCCAGTAACAACAAATATGCAAATACGAATATACCAATAAACAAAACTTCAAGACAAGGTGTCCACACGATGTCTTCTACATAACCAAGTGTTTTCCATGCCCTTCCAAGTGTCAGTGATCATTATATCCTGTCAGTGTACTAGATATCGGTGACTGTGCATCAGTCACTTGCTTACCGGTGAATGTTGTTGATTCTCCAAAGTGCCAGAGTTGATAAGTGTTTAGTAGGTGTTGACATCAATGACAAAACCATACCAAAATACCAACAATCTCCCCCTTTGGCATTGATGGCAACTCAAGATGGAAAAACCATCAAAGTGCCAAAACAGAAATGCCAAATACCAAAATACCAATAATTATCAAAATATAAGTAATCTTTCTCTAAGTAACAATCTCTCTCCCTAAGAGTAACATGTGTTTCCTTGTGTTTTTCCATACCAATCTCTCCCCCTTTGACATCAAATTCCAAAGCCAAGTTCATATACAAAATACCAATCAATTTAGTATACCAACTACTCCCCCTGAGAAGTAGCTTCCTCATCAAAGCCGAAGTAAAAGATTTCTCTATTAATTCTGTCAGTTGATGACAAACATCAACTTCCTAAGTCTCTACTGGTGGGGGCATGACCCCGAGCTAGTCTCTAAGATATTCAAAAGTCTCCTTAGGTAGAGGTTTAGTGAAGATATCTGCAATCTGCTCTTTAGTATTCACATAAACCAGTTTTATTTCCTTTGCTTCAACATTTTCCCTTAAAAAATTCAGTTTGATGGAAACATATTTGGTTTTAGAATGTAGTACTAGATTCTTAGATATATCAATTGTTGCAGTGTTATCACAATAGATAGTTATAGGTTCCTTGCATTTTACCTTTATATCTTTCAACATTTGTTTAAGCCATAGTACCTGTGTACAGTTAGTTGATGTTGCAACATATTCTGATTCTGCTATTGATAAAGATGTACAACTTTGTTTCTTACTCAACCAAGAAACTAGTTTGCTTCCAAGAAAGAATGCTCCACTGGTGGTGCTTTTTCTATCATCCACATCTCTTGCCCAATTTGCATCTGTGTATGCACATAATTCAAAGTTTTCATCTCTAGGATACCATAATCCAAGATTTATAGTGCCTTGTAAGTATCAGAAAATCCTTTTTACTGCTAATTCATGATTTTCTCTAGGATTACTCTGAAATCTTGAAACAATACATACTGCATTCATGATATCAGGTCTGGTTTGTGTCAAATACAGTAAAACTCCTATCATAGAATTGTACCTAGTTGGATTAACAGGTGTTGATTCATCCCTTAGTGATAGTTTGTCATTTGTAGTCATAGGTGTGCTTACCGGTTTAGAGTTCTCCATCCCAAATTTCTTTAGTAACACCTTTAAGTACTTGGATTGACTCAAGAATATACCTTTATCAGTCTGTGAAATCTGCAATCCTAAAAAGAATTTTATTTCTCCAATCATAGACATTTCAAATTCTTGCTGCATTTCAATAGAAAATTCTTTACATAATCCATCTTCTCCTCCAAAGATTATATCATCAACAAAAACTTCTATAACTGAGATGTCATCATTAGTCACTTTATAATATAAGTTGTTGTCAACATTACCTTTATAAAAACCAATCTTCAAAAGATACTTATCCAATCTTGCATACCAAGCTCTTGGAGCTTGCTTCAATCCATACAAAGTTTTCCTTAACCTTCAAACCATATCTTTGTTATCTGTCAAAGAAAATCCATCAGGTTGTTCAATGTAAACTTCTTCTTCAAGATCTCCATTCAAAAATGCACATTTAATATCCATTTGATATACTTTGTAGTTCTTGTGTGCTGCAAAAGCCAAAAATAATCTGACTGCCTCAATTCTGGCTACTGGTGCAAAGGTCTCATTGTAATCAATTCCTTCTTTCTGAGAATATCCCTTACACACTAGTCTTGCTTTATTTCTGATAACCTTACCATCTTCATTAAGTTTGTTTCTGAATATCCATTTGGTTCCAATCACATTTTTATCTTTAGGTCGGGGAACTAATGTCCAAGTGTTATTCTTCTCAATTTGTTCTAATTCTTCTTCCATAGCTTTAATCCAATATTTATCTTCACATGCCTCATTAACTAATGATGGTTCAATTTGAGAAATAAGACATACCTCTTCAGTTTCCAATCTTCCTCTTGTCATAACTCCTTTATACTTGTTTCCAATTATCTGATCTTCAGAATGATTCAGTCTTACATACCGGGGTGTCTTTGTTTGCTGTTGTTCCTCAGTTACTGTGGAATTTTCAGATGATGCCGGTGTAACTGGATCTTCATTCTATACTGGTGGATTCAGTTTAGGTTCATTTATTATTATTTCTATTGCCGGTTTGGAATCTATATACCTTGAAGTTCCTCTGAATTGTTCATCAATGTTCACATTTGTAATTTCAACAATTTTCTATAATCTTTTGTTAAAACATCTATATGCTTTACTCTTAGATGAATAACCAAGAAATATTCCTTCATCACTTCTAGGATCAAATTTCCCAATGTACTCATCTCTTCTAATATAGCATTTACTTCCAAATATTCTGAAATATTTAAGAGTAGGAGTAATACCAAACCATAGTTCATGAGGGGTCTTACCGGTTTCACCTTTGATGTAAACTTTTTTGAATGTATAGACCGTTGTACTTACTCCCTCTCTCCAATATACATGTGGTAGGTTTGCTTGTGATAACATACTTCTTGCTGCATCCAAGATAGTTCTATTTTTCCTTTCAACAAATCCATTCTGATGTGGTGTCCAAGGTGCTGATAGTTGTCTACTGATTCCATTTACTTCACATAATGCATTAAATTCCTTAGATGTAAGTTCTCCTCCTTGGTCTGATCTTAGACATTTTATTTTCTTACTGGTTTCATTTTCTACCATTGCTTTGAATAGTTTGAACTTTCCAAGTGCTTCTGATTTTTCTCTGAGAAAAGTAACCCAACACATTCTAGAATAGTCATCAATGATTAGCATGAAATATCTATCACCTTGTAAGCTTTTAGTTCTAGCCAGACCACATAAATCAGTATGAATTAAATCAAGAGCATTATTGGATTTTTCTGGAATACTTTTGAAACTAGCTCTAACTTGTTTTCCAAATTGACATTCCTTACATATTGTATTGTGGGGTTTGACAATTTTAGGTAAATCTCTAACTGCCTTAGTAGTACTGATTTTCACCATGCAATCAAAGTTTACATGACAGGGTCTCTTATGCCATAGCCAAATTTCATCAATATGTGCAATCAAGCATGTCTTTTCACTATTATTCAAATGAAAGATATTACCTCTAGTCTGATTACTGGTTGTAATTTCCAAACCAGTTCTATTCATGATTTTGCATTTTCCATTTTTGAATTGTAACTGAAATCCTTCCTCAACTAATTGACCAACACTAAAAAGATTATGCTTTAAACCTTCAACATAGTAAACATTGTCAGTGTTATGCTTACCATCAAGAAATATTGTACCCTTACCTTTGATCAAACAAGCTTTGTCATCTCCAAATCTCACTAAGCCTCCATTGTATTCTTGAAAGTTCAAGAATTTACCTTTATCTCCTGTCATATGATTTGAGCATCTTGAATCAATGATCCACTCATCCTTTACTTCAATTTTAGCTGCCAAGGCTTGCTCTACCAGTTGAACTATAGGTGTCGGTTGATCTTCTTTTATAGCAACAAAAACCCATCCATTATCTGTTGAATCCTCATTAGAATCATCAATCACTCCTTCATCAGCAAGATAACAAGATTTGTCTTTATTCGTCTTAAATCTATATCTCTGATATTCAGGGTTAGGCTTGTATGTTCTTCTATCTTCTTCTCTTAGTCTAGCATGTCTATCTGGGCATCTTGAAGCCATATGACCAATCTTATTACAGTTAAAACATTTAAAGGGTGCTTTACCTTCATACTTACTTCCAACTGGACCTTTAGGCATTTTCCTTGCAAATGGTGCTTCAAGTTCTTCATTTTCTTTCCTACTTTCTTCAAGTTCTCTTGCATAAAAGGCTTTCCAATCAGATTTGTCAAATGATGATGCAGATGATGTTGATGCTTTAAAGGATAAATCTATTTTTATAGTAGCAACAGGACCAAATTCCTCAATTTCAAAGGTTGAAAGTTTTCCAATCAATGTATCTCTAGTTACTGATGTATTAGGCATTGTTCTTAATTCATTTATAGCAGTAGCCTTCATTTTGTATGCCAGTGGAAATCCTCTTAAAACTTTGGAAACAATTTCATCCTCACTTAAGGTTCCTCCACAACATTTAATACCCAAAACAATTTCATTAACTCTTTCCATAAAAGCAGAAATCCTTTCATATTCTTCCATTTTCAGATTTTCATACCTGACCCAGAAGCTTTCAAGTTTTGCAATTTTGACTGTGGAATATCCTTCATTTAGTGTTTCCAGATGATCCCAAATAGCTTTAGTAGTAGACCTACTAATAATCCCATGATTTGCTGATCTGTTAATGCACTCAAAAGTGCTTCTCTTGCTTTGCAATCATTTTCCTCATCTTTAGTCAAGTTAGGTGGATTAGGCTGACTTTGAGTAGGAGCAGTATAGCCATTCTTTGTAACATCCTAGATGTCTTTTCCAATGCAATTTAGATGTGTCTCCATTCTGATCTTCCATATGCCATAGTTGGTTCCACAAAGTTTAGGACTGTCCTTCCTGAAATAGTTAGTAGACATTGGGTCTCCTCAAGTTGTTAAACTTATACAAAAGAGGACTAGGCTCTGATTGTTAGGTCCCAAAGACAACTAAGAGGGTGGGGGGGGGGGGGGTGAATCAGATGTCAAATAAATTTAAACCAAAAACAACTTAATCAACTTTCTGCTTAATACTGGTGAAACAATCTTGTATACCAGTGAAACAGTCTTTTATACCGGTCGACAGTTTTATTAGATAATTTGCAATACCGGTAAATATTAATGCATGAAATAAAAAGACAAATTCATCCACAACACATAACACCAATATTTGTACGTGGAAACCTTGTAATGGGAAAAACCATAGTGGGAAACCTTATCCACAATCAGATGATACTACTGCAGATAGTAAGTGTATACAAATGGGTTCTGCACATGTAGAAAGGCCAAGCGCCTAGAGCTCACTACTCAAACACAAAATAGGAGTCACACTGACTACAATTGGATGGTTAAATCCAATAAGGATGTACTGCTCAAAATAACATCTTCATACGCTGGATTCCATACCGGTGTAGTTCTGATATGCCTTCACAAAACCTTCCTTCACCTTCAAATGATGTCTACGTGTATAGCTCTACTTATTCTTGCATATACCTTCACACAAATCTTCTTCGCATTCCCTTTTCAATCTTACAAATAAGATCTTATATTTATATCATAACCTAAGACCAATTTTAGTAGGTCGGCTCTACAAGATATTACAATCAAATCATTTTACAAATAAATTAATGCCCAATGCAATAACCAATTCAACATGTCAGCTTAATGCATTCACAACAACAATAAGTCATCTCCATAGTGTGCCATGATAATCTGGAAAAGATAAACCTGTCGGTGTATAACCTGGACCTATTTGCTGGTAACATAAAATATGCAAATATGAATATACCAGTGTAAAAACTCCAAGACAAGATGTCCACATGATATCTTCGACATAACCAAGTGTTTTCCATGCCCTTCCAAGTGTCGGTGATCATTATATCCTATCGGTGTACCAGATACCAGTGACTGTGCATAAGTCACTTGCTTGCCGGTGAATGTTGCTTATTTTGCAAAGTGCTAGAGTTGATAAGTGTTTAGTAGGTGTTGACATCAATGACAAAACCATACCAAAATACCAACAATCATACCACATAACACCATGATTTGTACGTGGAAAACTCGATAAAGGGAAAAACCAAGGTGTGAAGCCTACTCACAATCAGATGATACTTCTGCAAAAAGTATGTGATACAATAAGGGGTCTGCACATGCAGGAAGGAACACTTCCTATAGCGTACTACTCATTACAAAGGAGTCCCACTGACTACAGAGAGGTTATAACCACCTCAAGATAATTGGAAAACAATCCAGAAGAATGAACTGCCAGAGATAACATCTACCATGCCTAATTACAATCACGATTAAGCTCAATACCAGAGGCCTTTGACCTCTTACTCAAACCCAATTCGACCACCTATGATCAACCAAATCTCCTTTGCATATGATATTTCATTCCACGACCACGGACATATTACATTTCCATACCATGATCTTCAATGAGATCTTACATCAATTTATACAAACCCTAAGGCTTTAACCAATTAGGTCAACGACCCAAAAGATATTACAATAAGATCATTACTTACATCCATATTACAATGATATTCCATGTTGGCTTTAGACCAAAACAACATTAACCAATCCATAAAACATCCCATTAACATGATATCGGTACATAACCTAGATAGGTACCAGACCTAATCTGGGTCCACCATGCCAAAGTGATGTATCCAATTAGTCGAGGCATGATCAAGGATGACCTTATGCATCCTAAATTCCATCTAGAAGCCGCACCAACACCACTTATGCATTTTGTCAAAGATTCTCAATAAAAGCTTTGTCGGTTAAACCTTAAATCCTTACCGGTAGCACTAGTTCTTCTACCAGTAACCAAAACATGTATGTCTGTAACCAACCATAACAGCTAGTGCTGACATCATAAGTCATTATGAATCAAATCAAGCACATCATTATATTTATCATGTATGCTCTTAAAAGAAGTTCTAACTTGCTTTCCCAATTGACATTCCTTACATACTGGATTATGAGGCTTTATAATCTTAGGTATATCTCTAACTTCCTTTATTGAACTAATCTTAACAATACACACAAAATTAACATGACACAACCTCTTATGCCATAACCAACTCTCATAAATATGAGCAATCAAACATGTCTTATTACTAGTGTTTAAGTGAAAGATATTACCTCCAGTCTGAGTGCCGGTTGCAATCTCCAAACCAATTTTGTTAATGATTTTGCATTTTCTATCTTTAAACTAAAGTTGGAAACCCTTGTCCACCAATTGACCAACAATTAAAAGATTGTTCTTTAAACCTTCTACATAATAGTCATTATCAGTATTATGCTTTCCATCCAGAGAAATAATACCTCTACCTTTGATCATACATGCTTTGTCATCCCCAAATCTGACTTGACCGCCATTGTATTCTTGCAAGGATGGAAATTTTCTTTTATCTCCAGTCATATGTTGTGAGCATCCACTATCAATTACCCATTCATCCTTGTCTTCAACTTTTGCTGCCAAGGCCTTTTCTTCATTCTTGATAGCCAATTCCAGTTCATCTTCCTTTTAAGCATAGAACACCCATTCCTTTTCATTACCAGATCTACTAGCAGAGTTTGTTACCAATTCATCCTCAGAGTCATCAGTTACTCCTTCCTCATTTTCTATGTAGCATTGTTTGTTTTTCTTGAATCTATATCTATTTTGATTAGGCTTAAATGATTTCTTAACTCTTTCTTCAAATCTTTCATTCTTTTTAGGACATCTAGATGCAAAATGACCAATCTTATTACATGCAAAACATTTAAAAGGTGCTTTTCCTTCATACTTACTTCTTGTTGGTCCTTTAGGTACTCTTCTAGCAAATAAGGCTTCAAGTTTCTCAAACTCTTCATCCTCTTTTCTCAATCTTCCAATTCCTTTGCATATAGGGATTTCCAATCACTTTTCCTGGTAGATGATGATGCCTGAAAAGCAAGTTCAGATTTTCCAGCTCCAAAGGGTCCAAATTCTTCAAGCTCAAAAGAAGATAATTTTTCAATCAGAATGTCTCTGTTAACTGAAGTGTTTGCCATTGTTCTCAATTCATTAATTGTAGTTTCCTTCATCTTGTAAGCCGGTGGAAGGGCTCTCAATACTTTGGAAACTATTTCATCGTCACTCAGAGATCCTCCACAACATTGAATTCCCATGACAATCTCATTTACTCTTTCCATTAATATAGCAATTCTTTCATTATCTTCCATCTTCAAGTTCTCATATCTTACCCAATAACCATCAAGTTTAGAAATTTTGATAGTAGGATCACCTTCATTCAGAGTTTTCAATTTATCCCACATAACCTTTGTAGATGATTTATCAGTCAATCCCACAATTTGTTGATCAATGAGTGCACACAAGAGGGCTTCTCTAGCTCTACAATCATTTTCAATATTCTTGTCCAAGTCTGCAGGAGCAGGATAGCCATATGCTAGATCATAAGGTGTATATCATTTCTTAGTGATCTCCCAAATATCCTTGCCAAGACATCTAAGATGAGTCTCCATTCGGATTTTCCATATCCCATAATTTGTTCCATCAAGCTTAGGGATTTCTCTTCTGAAAATAGTTGCCAGTGGATTTGAAGTATTAGTTGCCATAGGATCTACCTCAAGCGGTTAAGCTTCTACAAAAGAGGACCAAAGCTCTGATACCAATTGTTAGGATGACAACTAAGAGGGGGGGGGGGGGGGTGAATCAGTTGTCAACATATTATATTAATCAAACCACTTTATAACCTTTAACCATAGCACATAAACATTGAATACTGGAATAGAAAAATAGATACTAGTAAGCAATAAAACTTAAGAATGAAATAGAGAATTAATGCAATGCAAACATACCACATAACACAATGATTTATATGTGGAAAACCTAGTAAAGGGAAAAACCACGGTGGAAAGCCTACCCATAGTCAGATGATACTTCTGTAGAAAGTATGTGATACAATAAGGGGCCTGCACATGGAAGAAGGCACACTTCCTAGAGCGTACTGCTCATTAAAAAGGAGTCTCACTAACTACAAAGAGGTTATAACCACCTTAAGATAATTGGACAATAATCTAGAAGAATGAACTGCCAGAGATAGCATCTACCATGTCTGATTACAGTCCTGATTTAGCTCAATACCAGAGGCCTTTGACCTCTTACTCAAACCCAATTCGATCACCTATGATAGACCAAATCTCCTTTGCATATGATATTAAATTCCACAACCACAAACATATTCCATTCCCAAACCATGATATTCAATGAGATCTTACATCAATTTATACAAACCCTAAGGCCTAAACCAATTAGGTCAGCCACCTAAAAGATATTACAATAAGATCATTACATACATACATATTACAATGATATGCCATGTTTGCTTTAGACTAAAACAACATTAACCAGTCCATAAAACATCCTGGTAGCGTGTAGAGAACACATTAACATGATACCGGTCCATAACCTAGATAGGTAACGGACCTAATCTAGGTCCACCATGCCAGAAAGATGTCTCCAATCAGTTGAGGCACGATCAAAGATCACCTTCTATATCCTGAATTCCATCTAGAATCTACACCAACACCACTTATGAATTCTGTCAAAGACTCTCAGTAAAATCTCTGCTGGTTAAACCTTAAACCCTTACCGGTAACACTAGTTCTTCTACCATAACCAAACCTATCTGTCAGTAACCAGCCATAACAGCTAGTGTTGACATCAATGAAAAAACATCAATGCAACAAATAATGAATTCCTCCATATTTCCAACAAATCATTCTTGGAGGAAAGGAGATACCAGTAAAAGGGTTCATGGTTTATGAACCAGTACAAAACAGAGCTTTAACCAGAACTCTTTCTGGCATTGCATATGCATTTCGTGAGTTCACCATTACTATTTTATCTTAGCAGAAGCTTGTAGTCAGTGAGAATCTTTTGTGTTGAGCAGTGTGCTCTAGGTAGTGTGCCTTCCTGCATGTGCAGGCCCCCATACTATGTAATATCTTTCATATGGCTAGTGAATTGATATTGTGGGTCACAAATCCCACCGTGGTTTTTCCTCTTTCAGTTTTTCCACGTATAAAATTCTTTGTGTTATGGTGTTCATTCATGTAGCTAGTTTATTTACTTCATGTTATATGTTTGTTTATTTACTAGTTTATATGTGTATGTTATAATAAGTTAAAATCTTGTTTTATCGGTAGAATACTGATTCACCCCCCCTGTCTCAGTGTTCTTGGATTCCTTTTATTCCAACAATTGGTATCAATTGTTGGCAGTGGACCAACGTCCCTCATGTGGATTCACAACATGGTTTAACAGCCTCTTGTGGATTCTATAAGTCTATTCATTGTATCGAGCATTGAAAGGTCGATCTTTTGGTGCAACAGAAATCCTATCTTGTAACAAGTGGTATCAAAGCTTGGTCACAGGTTCAAATCACGTAGGCCACAGTGAGTGACGCTAGGAGGGGGATTGTTGGTAGTGGGCCAGCGTCCCTTGCTTGGTTTCACTACAAGGTTTAACAGCCTCCCATGGTTTCTATAAGTCTATTGGTTGTATCGGGCATTGAAAGGTCAATCTTTTGGTGCAATGACAACCCTAGCTTGTAACAAACATATCATTAGAAGGGTGCAAGGTTGTGTGGACTTTAGGATGACTTGACCTCATAGTGTATGGTTATGAGATTTTATGTTAAACTAAAGTAAGGCAAGTCTAGATATAAGGAAAATAATGACATATTGTAATTTAAGACTATCAAAGATAAAAAACAAGTACATACAAAAGAAGTGAGAAAGTATACGATTTCTAAGTAGCTTTGTCCCTTGGAAATCTCTCTACAAAATTATTCAAATGTATTATGTTCTCATAAGCATAAGTGGATAAAGGAACTAAAGGATACTACATACATGACAAAAAAAACAAAATGAGGTTATACATGTTAATTACAAATAATTGAATATTTTGTTAAAACTATAACCATTGGTTCAAAGATTTACCAAAGGTATAACCACCATACTAGGTGTCAACCTATGTCAAAATATTCATTGATATGTTTGAGTTACAAATTGGCTCACATATATCCCTCTCCCTTTCCCTCTATATCTCTATATCTCTTCTTTTCTATCTCTTTCTACATCCTAAGATCTTTATTTTTATCTCTCCTTTTTCCTCTACATCTATTTACCTCTTTATTTATCTCCCTTTTCCTTTCTTGCTCTATCTAGACATGTCTCACTCTCTCACTCCCCCTCTCCTTCTTCTTATACCTCTACTTTTATATCTATTTTCTCTCCCCCCCACTTCATTTTCATCTCTATATATCTCTTCTTCTCTCCCCCTATCTCTCTAATGTATCACTCTCTTTATCTATTCATCTCTCCTATCTCAATATTGCAAATGGTAGACTCATATACAGTGGTCATGGGCCATTCTACATTTTCACCTATTAGTTTTAAGGGTCATCTTGCTTTCCTTTTATTTCCATATATTTGGGTTTTATTTTATTTTTGAGGTAATTGTCAATTTGCACATGGAGAACATCTGGCAACAAGGTGAAATTTTGGAGGGTCCGCAGTTCACTTTTCTCTTTGGAGGCACATGGAGCCACCATTTGTGATGCACAATTTAATTAGGAATATATTATTTCTCCCAATGTTTTTTTGTTTTTTTTTTGTTGGTAATATTGATTTTTAATTAAATATAAGGAAAGAAAAGTAACATTACATATATTGGGCTTGATCATCTCCCAAAAAAACCCATATTTTCATAGACTATCTACTGCTTACAAATTTTTGCATAGATACTTAAAAAAACTATACATAACAGACATTCTACTAGCAACTAACCCCTTCAAGGGGATAAGACTTCAAATCTAGACACCTCCCCCACTATTTTTAATAGTGAGAAAACCATCATCCATATAACAAAAGAGGATTTGAACTTAAGAAAATCACCCTGTTTAGGACCAAGTATAGCTACTGAAAGAACCCATAATCAAAACTACAAATGCTAAAAAGTCCATGCTTCTGGTCACCACTGAGCAGCCAAAAAAAAAGGAAACCAGACTCCTTCAGTAAAGGAATCATCCCCAAGCTAGTCAACATCTTGCACTGCGCTTCCTCCTAGGAATTATAGTTAGGAACCAAGGCCTTTGACTTCCCCTAGAAACCTGATACTCCCTTATTTCCACCACTAAAGAATGCCATTCTATCCGAATGTGGTTCAAGTATAGATTTTGATTGACTATTCTGGGCTAGTGCACAAAGGGGATGAAACCCAACTCCTCCACCACAACCTGACTCTCAAAAAAAAATCCGTAATCAAACCCATATCCTGGGTAAGCCCATTCCAGGATAGACTCAATTCCAGTTAGTAAATCCTATTCAAACAAGGAGTTCATGACCCAATGAATGTCACCAACCAAAACACCTAATTCAAGACCCCATAACATGATCATCGTTGCGATGTCAACATTTAATTTCCATCTATGGATTGTCTGCTGAAAAAACAATCCAAGCATCCTCTGCACTACATTCATCACATCATTAGATGGGCATTTGAGGAGGAGTTTAATCTTGCGATTCTCTATCGGCCCATATAGAGCCTTCTATTGCTTCCGCATCTTGAATGTGAAAGTGGCCTCCATCTTTCAACCCAATCTGCACCTTCACATAAACACAATGACAAAGCAAAAAAGAAATTTGAAGACAATCTTCAATCTTATCTTCCTTAAAAAGAAAGCCAGCTCATGTGAATTGTCGTTCACATAAACACTAGGACACCAGGTTATAAATGTGCTTTCCTTTAGCCATCAAATCACCACCTTCATGCAGAGTGTGAATAGAATCATTAAATACACTTGCTTGGTTATAGTCCACTATCATTGACTCACTTCATTGTTGCCACTAACATCATTAAGGCATACTCCTTATGAAGGACATCTTATAATTTCTCCTACCAAAATTTTCAAAATAACTCATAAAAAATGACAACTGAGAGACCCTTTTATAATTTTCTATTAAAAATGTTACACGCGTGTCCCCAACACCTCTTAACTGCTATCTGATTTACTATCCTTCAGAAGGTGTTGAATTTAAAAACTTCAAACCCATACAAATCATCCATTTAAAAGAAATGCCTATTCCACTTAAAAAATCCTCTGACACTACCCATCCTTCCCACCACCTTACCTCATGAATAGTATTCAACCTCTTGGCCTACAAACATATATGTTGGGTCATCATTATTTAAAGTAATTCATCTAAATTTAACTCACCATCAAAAACTTCAAATCTTGATTCCTCCACTTGGTTAAAAGAAAAGGCCCATTTAGATAATTTGTGAACCATCTTATTACTCTCCCTCCTAACATGACTAACCACAACATCTTCAAATGAATTCAAATCCTCTAATACTAGTGATAAATAGTTCTACAAATGCTAGGCCTTAATTTCTCCATTTTTGATAGCTTGGATTATGATTAGCAAATCCCCTTCTAGATGTAATTTTCTAACACCATGTTCCTGAGCACAATGGATTGCAAACAAAGCTGCATATGCTTCAGCTTCATTATTAGTTCCCTTCCTAATATGTTAGGCCCCTAATTTTACCAAATCGCTACAATGGTCCCTTAGCACTACACCCACACTAGACAAGCCCATACTATATTGTGCAACTCCATCAAAATTTTCTTTGATCCATCCCCTTTAGGGTGGATTCCACTCTATGGATGTGTCCCTTTTATTACTCTAATTATTATTATTCCAAGCCCCATGTCTTATTTTGATATTTGGCCATAGTTTTTGAATCCTCTTATCCTCTAGAGTGAAAGGGACATTCATGGATTCCATCTGGGATGCTGCTGCCCCTAGAGTCTCTTCGATTGCCTGATCAATTATGCTCGCAAGCCTCCTTTCATCTTCTATCTTATCTTGAAATATCCTTCAGTTCCTTTCCTTCCAGATTTCCCATATCACTAGAGATGGGCAAATATTTCATATGCTTGAAAAAGTAGACCTCTTATTTTGCCTTGGCTAGCTTTCAAAGACATCTTTTAGAGATTTCTATAAAGGGCCATGCAAATTTAGCCTTTCCTTTAAACTTAACCAATAGTTTTGAGCTACCTTACATTGTAATAAAAGATGGTCAAGATCCTCTTCTTCTTCCCTACTAGCCCCAAACGCTTCCTTCTTTCACATGTAAGAATTATCCCTTTGATAGCTAGACATGCAAAAGCTCCTACTTTGGGGAGGCAGTGTTTGTGCCAAATTAAGTCATTCACTTTCGAGTGGTCTTCCACCATACCTTCCAAGATTTGATAACCTAATTTTACTGAATATTTACCATCCTTGGATCCACACCAAACCACTCTATCCTATTCTTTTATGATAAAAATCTTCCTCTGATCTAAAAATTGTTTTAAAAGAGAATGTTGAGCCTCGTGATTGATATATCTTTCCAGCACCATTCCCCCCCCAAAAAGCCTTGTTTAACCTCCAAATAATCTCTGACCCAGTGACCCCAAATACTACATACATGTGTCTTTATATTGGAAAAGTGAGCCATATCTTTTATTACAGGATAAGTTGCCCAAGAGTCATCCCAAAATTTAGGTGAACTTCCATTCCCAATATGCCATGTTAGATGATCTATTAGGACTTTTCTACAACTCACTATGAAGTTCCATATTGTAGATCCCTTTGGCGGATTTCTGATTGTGAAGATTATGTGGTCTTCCATAGAGTCCAAATATTTAGCCCTCATTACCTTAACCCATAGCTGGTTCAGATTAGCATAAATGCTCTAGGTAATTTTTTCTTTGAGAGCCTCATTTATAGTTTGCCAATGCCTTAGGCCTGCACCCCCCTACATCTTCAAGCTACAAACTTTCTCCCAAGCCAATAAAGGGATTTTATCATGCTCATTTGCTCCATTCCAGAAAAATTTCCTCATTTTCTTCTTAATCACATTTATGATTTTACTTGGAATTTTGAGGCACATCATAGATAAAATTGGAATCATTGAGACAATTGTTTTAAGTATTAAAATTCTACCAGCCAATGTCAACCATTTACTTTTCCACCCCTCAAGTCTGTTGAAAATAGCTCTCCACTAAATTTTTCCACAATGCTGATTTATTTGCTCCTCCAAAGAGAGGAATGCCTAGGAACTTGCTTGGTAGGCTTCCCAACTTCATGCCAAGTATTCCACTAATCTCCCTTTGTTTGGAGGATTTTGTATAAAAAAATAAAATCTTTGACTTGATCCAGTTCACTTTTTGACCCGACACATGTTCATATTTATCAATGATCTATTTTATGACTTTACCCTCCCTTGTTGATTCCTCTCTAGGAAAGAATGTGTCATCTACAAATTGAAGATGGGTAAGTGGTTCCACCCCATCTACAATCTTCACCCCATTCCAGTGGCCTGCCCTACACTCTTTAGTTATCAATCTCCCCAAAACCTCCACCATAATTATAAATAAAAAATGGGATAAGGGATCCCCCTGTCTTAACCCTTTTTTTGTTGGGAAGAAACCCTATGGGCTCCCATTGATGAGAACATAAAAACATGGGGAGTTGGTACAACTATCTACCCAAGCTATCCAAAGTGGATCAAAGCCAAATTTAGTTAGAACTTTTAAAAGGAAATCCCTATTTACCTCATCATAAGCTTTTTTGATATCCACTTTTGTCATCATTTTTTCCTCTTTTGATAGTTGAATGGAATGAATTGCCTCATGTGCTAAGATTATTCCTTCATAGATGGATCTTCTAGGTGCAAACCCACTTTGTTCTGAGGAAATAATCTCCTCCAAAATTCATTTCAATCTATTTTCTATCACCTTTGATATCACTTTATAGATTATATTACAAAGGGATATAGGCCTACAATCTTTAAAAGTAGAGATAAATTCTCCTTCTTCGGTATTAGGGCTATGAATGTGTTATTAAAATCTGTAAGGATAAAGCCACCCTTTCTTGATTACTCCACAACTTCCCAAATATCTCTAGCTAGCTAGAATATCCCAGAATTTTTGAAAAAAGAGGGCAGGAAAACCATCTGGGCCTAGAGCTTTGTCAGAGCCCATACCAAAAACCGCTGATCTCACCTCCTCCATTAACACTACACTCAATAAAATCCTGTTATGATGTTCCTTCACAAAAGTTAGGACAATGTGCATAATGGACTGTAGATCCTAATCTATTAGCAATTATCCATTGAAATATTTAGAAAAGTGACTAATGGCCTCCCTGTTAATAGTTTCCTGATCTGTTAGAAGATCACCCTCCATATTCTTAATTGAGAAAATCTTATTTTGTGTTCTCCTCACCTTTACTGACTTGTGAAAAAAATTGGTGTTTCTATCACCTTCATTCATCCAAGGTTCACGGGATTTTTGTCTCTAAAATGATTCCTCTCTAGCTAACATTTCAAAATACAACTTGTTAAGTTCCTCCTCTTTTAAAAAAGATACTTCATCCATGCTTGTAGGATGACTTGTTCATGGAGCTATTTCAACTCTTCTTCTAATTTAATTTCTCATTAAAAATGTTCTTGAAAGATTCCCTATTCCATTTCTTTAGTTGCTCTTTAACAAATTGAAGTTTTTTAAAGAAAGTGAAAGTTTTGTTACCTGTCTTTTTGAGGATGTGCTTCCACCAAACCTCCATCAAAGATCTGAGGTTGTTGTCCCTAAGCCACACTGTTTCAAATTTTAATAGACATCTATCTAGATCTTATTCATCTTGTATTCAAAGACATATGGGGTAATGATCAAATCCCATAAAAGGAAGAATGTCTATAGTCCATGTCCAGAGACTAGACAACCAATCACCAGCTATGAAGAACCTATCCAGTCTTTCAGCTATGTTTAAAAATATGCTTCTTCTATTGGTCCATGTGTATTCACCAGTCTTGAAAGCAATCTCAATTAAACTAGATTGTATAATAAAGGAATTGAAGTCTTTATTACTCAGTTTATTCCAACCAACTCCACCCATTTTATCTGAAGGTCTTACCAAAGCATTAAACTCACCACCTATAATGAAATGATTTTCAGTATCCTATTTAAGACACTTGGATAAATTAGTCCATAGCTATTTTTTTAAATAGTATTGTTTAGACCATAAACATTGATCATATAAACAAGCATATGCAATTGTTTGGAGTAAACTCTCACCCATTGCCAACAATTACCCTATCTCATGATTGTGACATCCACCAAGGATTCATTCCACATAATAGCTAGACCAACCGAAGCTCCTTGAGCTTCCACTAAAGCACATTTTAATTTTTTGAATCTACTATGAAAAGTATCAAAATCCTCTATCTTAATTTTAGTTTCTTGCAAACAAACTAGATCCAGTCTAAACTGATCAAGGCATCTCTTGATCAATCTAATCTTGTCAGGGGCATTGCAGCCCCAGACATTCCACGAAAGGAGCCTCATTGCCTCCGAGAAGACACCACGTCCCTTCTCAATCTCAATCTAAGTTTACTCTAGCCAATAGCTCTTCCTGCAATTTCCAGTCTAACTCTATTGGATTTAGGTCATCTTTTCTTCTTTTCCCCTACTTTTACTTTGTCATTTTGAGCTGGTGTCATTTCCAGAGATCTCTTTTCCCGATCCCCTCTGAGAGCAAGTAAACCTAACTCATCCTCCCCTTCTCGGGCATTAGATGATTTTCCCTCTGAATGTGATGATATCATTTCCCCTCCACTATCTTTAACTCCTTCAAAAGATGCCTCTAGATTTTGAATGGGAGAGATTTGGATATCTTTGAAAACCATCTCTTCCAGGTCTTGACCATTATGAATTGCTTGTAAATTTTCCCTATTGTCTTGGATTTGGGACCGTAATTGATCATCGCTTATAAATCCCCTGTCCATTTTTTCTATCTGAGTCTTTGGGACTATTGTCTCCTCCTCGTCATCTTTATTATTGTCCTGGATGTCATTCGATATATATTCATCAACAGGTTTTAGATGATCAACATCTTGGATGTTCTACTCCTCTATGTTTTTATCCGAAACACTATTACCCTCTTAAGTAGCCCAGGGCTTCTCATCTATAAGCCTCTCCAAATTCTTCCTTTGAAGATCATTTTCTTGATGGTTGGTATCCCAAACCAATGATTCTATCTTGCAAACATCTAAAAAAGTCTCCAAACCCATCCTAGAGGACTATGACTCAAACATTTCATCAATAAGCCCTTTCATTAAACTAGCTTTATGGATTGTGTCATTCTCTAAAGTGCTCCCCCATTTGTGGTTATGAAGCAAATCCTAGTCCAAAGCTTCCCAATGATGTTCCTAGCCATTAGATTCTAAAAGCCTTATAATTTCCTCAACCAAAAAATCTTGTTCTTTGAGCTTCCCTTCATCCCCTATTTTGCAATCCCCTTTTGAATGAGAAAAAGATTTGCACTCTAGGTATGAATCCATCAATTCTTATAAAACCACCTTTTGAATCCAAATACCTGACCCTGTTTTGATTTCTAGGGTGTCTAGTAAATTGTGAACTGGATTCCATTCTATTCAAATCCTCGAAATCATACTGAAATTCAAAGAATCAATGAATTCTTCTGCTTTCTTGAAAACCCCTAGACTTTCACCTATTCTCCTTAGGGTTTCTATATCTTTGTATTCTTGGGGAAACCCTAGAAGTTTTAGCCATATTGGAACCCTACTGAGAATCTCTTCCTTAGGGTTAAAATTTGGTTTCCATTTGATAATATTAGAAACCTTTCCCATCCATAAAGAAAGGGTCATTATCCAAAATCCAATTCATGTCCTAGGTAGAGGGGCATATAACTAGAAAGAAACCATTTTCTAAAGTTTTAATCTCTAGTCCCTCACCCCAGATGGAAACACACCACACTCTGATCTTAGAGAAAGCCAGCCATGTGCCCCCCCATTTCAAAAGAAGGGCATGTTCACTAAAAAATCTTATGTTTTCACTCCATTCCTCATTAGAAATTTCTATGTTCAAAACTCTACTATAGATTGAGTTCCGGCATACCTCTAAGACATTTGCAACTTCCACCGAGGGTTTTGGCCTCCAAAATTTCTCCTGCACCATTTTAAAATCGATCTGCTACTTGTTATTTAATGTTGCAGAGCCATCAAACCTTGCCTTTCTCCAGGCCCTAACATATTTTGTGGTTTCTCTCGTTGAAGGCCTTCTTTGTTGAGAGGTCTCCAGAACCTTCCATGGTCATGACTGTCTTCTAAACCTTGATTGGTCATCTCTAAAATTTCCATAGTTCCAGTTTCTATTCAAAGGCCATTTCAGATTTAAACCACCTCTACAACAAAAGCCTTCATGCCTTCTGAAACCCTGCCAAGTACTTCCATCTGCCATTCCTCTGCAAATTCTTCTAAATTAATTTTAATCATTGGTACACATGAAATTTATTAATAAACATTTAATTTAATTTTTTTATTTCCTTACATTAATAATTAAAAAATTAGATGAACAAAAAGTGAATGACATGTCTCATATTATTAAACATGATGAAATACAAGTCTCCTACATAATGACTCCCAATGTTTTTGTTGGAGTATGCCACATGGTGTAATTGAAAAATTCTAAAGGGGTAGAAAGTTAAAGTTGTAGGAAAAGATTGACAGAGTGCCACATTTCAAAGGCAACAAAGGCTAAAAGGGAATCACCAATGCGTGCAAAGATGATGACACTTGGTGGTTGAGTGAATATCCTTAGGCACTCAAATAGAAGAAAATGAAGTATTCTTTACAACGTCAACTAGTGGTCATCCCAAGGATGCACTAAGAAATGAAAGACATCCAAATGGAAGATTTATTAGCAAAGGGAAGACTCTATTTTCAAATAGTTGCAACTGAAAGTGATGGATGACCAAGTGGTCTATTTCTTTCTTGAAAGAGGAATTAATAATGATGTTTCATCTTGAGCTTAAGCAATTGAAATAGATGCCATTATTATTATAGTACACGTGGTGAATGTGCTAACATGTTTTTTGTTATTCTCATTGATTGAAATTAGGGCTCTTGATCTATATAAGAATACAGGTTTTATTTTGTAGGAAGTTCATCATTTTTATTAATTCTCCAAAGACTTTCTTGTTTAGTCAGACTTTGATTTTAAGTTCATGAATGAATGAAGGAAAACATATCAGATTGTGTCAAGTTCGCCTTCGTTGTGTGTTAGATCTCATTGATAAATGACTTAATTTTTGTCACTGTGAGTACAAGATGTGATCTCAATTTCTATCTCTTATGACCTCAATTGAATTACATACATTCTAGAATCATGCATAGTTACCCTCTTTTAGTAATTTGCAATATTTGATTTGATATCATATCATGCTATATGATGAACTAAGGTATTAGTAAGATATTTTGTAGCTATTGAGAAGTGTGTAGTTATGTCAAGATTTAATAGATGCATTTTATGAAAGGATTTGAATATTATGTTATGTGTTTGCATGATCTTATATCCTTTGTTCTCTTTCTGAATATTAAGAGACAGTGGTGTTATGTGCTTATTTGTTGAGATATCATTTTTCTCATCTTTTGATTAGTTTTCAAGAGTTATTGGCATACCACCTTAGATTAATTTTCTTTGAATTAGTGTTTCCTTCTATCCATTTTCACCCCCAAATGTATATGAAGAGTCATCTTCTAAAATCTTAGAGGTTTTTAACCGACGTGCAATGGGTCCCCATTCATTAAACTTATTATAAGGCTATTATTTTGTAGGTACAAATCTTAAGATCAACACAAACATAAAATGATACATTTGGTAATGGAATCTGCTTATCTTCTTGATTGAAAGGTTTTTATGTTCACTTATGTTTGGTTCCTTATTAATGAATGGGCAATTGATTCAAAGCGATCACTTCTTCATTGGGACCATTGTTGCATAAACATGATCATTTTCTAAATAGCCTACCAACTAACCTCATGTGATACACAATGTATGCAAAAAAGGAATAAAATTTAATGTGATCTATTTTCCATACCTCTTTGGCATACTTATTGCAGACCAAGGTGCAACTGCTAGTAAACACATTTATGCTAGCAGCAAAATTCGCTAGTCATAAATGATACGTCCTAATCCTCAAATCACAACAATATACCAATGTTACTCATACAATATTCACAATACAAATAATGTATTCCCATGCATAGACCAACAAGAAAATCATTCCTTCACGCGACTTCTTAGTTCCTTTTAATGTGTAGATAGCAATAGGATAAAGGCTCATACCCAAGCTTTAGGATTTAATGCAACGAGGAAAGGATGAAGACACCTTTTGATTAGAAGATTATCTACCCACAACCCTTTTGAAATTTTCATGGCCTTAGCCTCAAATACATTGCCATAGATAAAATTCTCTTGATTTTCTAGAAAGTTCTATGTCATGTATAGGGCTTTTGTGGTCAAATAAAGAGCTCATGATAAAGCTAGTGGCCACAATATTTATTTTCAGAAAAAACTTCAGATTCAAACACCTATTACTTCTAAACCACAAGGAATTTGTAGATGATGTGAACTAGTGATTTGTGTCATTTTGTATTTAGATTCTAAAAATAATTTTTTGAATCAATTTGCTTCCATTTTTCTATCTCCCTCGAAAACTAGTTGTTTTTTTCAAAAAACAACATTTTTAAAGAGTGATACTCACTTTGTATAGCATAATTTTTTTTTTCTATAATAGATATGAATGTGATTATTTTGAATTTGGTTTTGTAACATCCATATCTAGTGTTTGAAATTGGTTTTTTAATATTGTCTTCAATATTTCATATTTTATTAAGATTTTAAGTCGAGTTAATTGTAATTTTGACATATGTCCATTTGATATTACATAACTTGTTGTATATGTAACGAAAATCAATTTTGTTTATTTTTTTTGAGAAGAGGACTTCAATATCTAGTGCGCAAATATTTTTCATAATTTTTTGGGTGACGTTTATTATTTTTCCATAAGCATTGAACAAAGAAGCTCATGTTTGGTGAAAACCCTACATTCATAAGAAATAAAATAAAAATATATTAATGAAATTAGATATATTAAAAATTATACTATTTGGAAATATTATAATAAGGTTTAAATACTTAAAAAAATAAAACTTCTAAACGAATTCATTTGACCCCCCAAAAGCTAATGTAAAATTGTTTTTTTAATCAGCATTTGATAGATGCAAAGGAGACTCCATTGCAAGTATGATTTAGAAGTAGAGAGGTTCTATCCAATAAGTTTTGATCTAAGAGCCTTTGATCTAACTCTCTTCAATTAATTACTTCAAATGGGACCTCTTAAAGCTTAAATCATTATATTTTCTTAAAAATGTATGATTTCAACAAAAATCAGGATGTATGAAAAAGTGGGAACCAATATTATGAGTTCACTCGTATTCAAACCTCCAAGAAAAAGGAAAGCTCATAATAATATATTATTTTAATATCTGAGTTAAGCTTCATTCATAACATCCATAAACAAGTATTTAGCAACATAAGTAGAACCCTGCAAATTTTTCTTTGAAAAGAGGCTTCACAATTTGAGATTTCAACTACAAGTACATTGTAAAATAATTGAATGATATCTTCAACTCTAGCTAGGGTAGATAGTTTCACTACCAAAACTACTAATCCATTAAGGTTTCAAGCTCCAATAATTTCTCCAAAATAATATAAGAAACTAACAAGAATATCTCAAATGAGACCCCAACTGCTCTTTTAAAATCATTAGAGAAGCTTCTAGACACTTTTTAAGTTTTCCCTCTCTTTTTAATTTAAACTTGATCTTGGGGAAATAATAAAGTGGTTTTATTAAAATATCACTTAAATAACCATTATACTCACTTTATAAACTTTATAAATTAATTAAATAATATGACCCTTATAATAGACTTTGATAGATAATATTAAATAATTAAATTTATTAATTCCCTTTATTTTAACTATAAACTATGATAATTAAATAGGCTAATAATTCCTCTTGGAGCAACTACATGAAAGGGGACATTACAATCTTTCTTTATTGAAATTCCTTACTCTCAAGCAATTGCAATTTAGGATGCTATAGAATTTTCTCTCCTTCCAAAGTGGCGTCCTCTAGGGGAATATTTATCTATCTAATAAAATACTCCTATGTTCTCCTTCTCCTTAGCTTCCACTTTTTCAAATCTAAAATATTATTAGGAATTAAAATAAACTTACCATCCTCATCCAATGGTGGTAGCTCTATTGAAGTAGTAATTTGGTGTTGAACACACCACATGACTGAGAAGGGGAGAAGGGGGTGAATCAGTTAGAACCCTAAAGAAAATTCTCTATAATCCTTTAAACTTTAAATCAAAATTAAATTATCTCTAAAATTATGAAACATGAAACCAAAAATCACAATAAACATAAGAGCATCAAATTTATGTGGAAAACCTAAGGGAAAAACCATGGTGAGAATCACATTCACAATATGAATAAGTTCTGATTACAATGTTTTAGGCTCAAGGCCAAGGTAGCTCACTACACTTGATTGTAATTTCAAGACTATGGAATACAAATTTAGGGTAAGATACAAAGGAATTTCATTAATGAGATGCACAATCTCAGGGCAAGATATAAAGGACTTGCATTACTAAGTGGTGCAAGTACCAGGTAGGAGGGACCTCAAAGAGATCAATCCAGACTGGGAATAAAGAGTAAACACAATAGAAACAAGAGGATATAATAGAGGAGATGTAAAACTGAATGAATTAGATCATGAAAAACTAATTACAGATAACTGGTAACATCCAGATTACAAGATTCGGCTCATTGGCCTGCCACATACATGCTCACTTACAAAATTGGTCAACTCCGGACCTCAAAATCTTAAGATCTATCTTCTATGTTCTATCTGACTGATTTCTAATGCTTAATTACAATGATTTATATGATCCAAGGAGATCTGGTCGACCCAAAAGGGATCGAATACTGAAGAACAAGATCAAACGTGTAAAACTAACAGATCAGCCTCCGCCAAAGAGATTCCTTTGGAAAATCCAAAGGATAAAGTGTGAATAAAAGGGAAGATCGACCATATGCCAAGGAACATTTGAATCAATGAGTTGAGGCTATACAAGTTACGGAAAGGATCCACAAGATTATCCAATAGGAAAATAGGTCTAGGCGGTTCCGGTGTCCAAAGCCATAAACTGTCTCGAAATCCGGAAGTGATAGCTTGATAGTTCTGATACTAATTTTTAAGTACAAATGCCAAGATAACAAGATGAGAGGGAGGGGTGAATCATACAAACTTAATCTTCAATATATTCAACAGATTCAACCTCGATAGCTTAAACAGATAAATGTAATCAAAACTGTAAAACATGCAACCTCATAAGCATATAAACATCATAACACTCATAACATCAGATTTAATGTGGAAACCCAAATAGGGAAAAACCACTATGGGATTTCGGACCCACTAAGAAATATACTCTTCTAGAGTATGCTCGGTTAAAAGAAAATCCTATTAAAGATTACAAACACATTGCTAGATGTGACCCGGTTAAGGGATTTCCCTCAGATCTATTAGGATCTTCACCTTGTTAGAAGTGACCTTGTTAAAGGGTTTCAAACACTCAATCAGAATGTCACCTTGCTAGAGGGTTTTACAAATAAGACTGTTAAGTCCACTCGGTTAAGAGATTTTCTATCACTTTACAAAATAACAGTAATAAAATATATCTGCAACTTCACATCAAAAATGCTAAAGCAGATTCTTATTTGCTCAATACAATCTAGTCATAGGACTTATCTTGTCCCTCTGCTGGGCTCTATACTCTATTTAATCAAACAAGTCTTCAAGCTTCTATTCTCAGTAATCACTATGTAGCATCCCTGTGCTTACACTTGCCCACATATATTGTTTATCAATAGTTCCTTATTTATAAACAATTGCTAACCGCTTAATCTCCTTGATCACATATCCCATGATCAATCATAGCCATCAGATCTTTAAACTTGACTAGGTTCAATGTATCCTTCGATCTAAAAACATTTTACCTCACCTTGGAACTTGCATACATTTCTTGGAACTTGTGCTAAGGTATTGTAGTTCAATTTGAGTTGTAGATCTTTCTGTCGATCTTCTATTGCCATAGATTCTTTAACAAACTTCATGCATGACATACCAATCATTTAATCTATTCTAGCTCATCAGCTTCCTTCATTAAATAACACATTTAATCATTTAATGCATTTTGTTACAGCTCGGTTGCAACTCAATAAATACTAAACTTCAATCAGTAGACCTTCTGCCTTCATTAACCGATAGCGATAACCTTAGGGTTTACCAACTAGGTTCTTTGCTTGGTAACATAGTATAGTATTAACCTTACAAACAATAGCATATGTAGGATATCAAAACAATCTAAACATCATGATCTCATCATTGTCTAACTTGGTAATAGTTGCCCATTGAATAACTTATTTCTCCCCTTATTCATCACAATCTTTTTGTGTCTTTTACCGACATCTTTATACTCATCAAATCATACTTCTTAAGATATGGCAACATCATACTGAATTAGAAAATCAATTTCTTGACATCAATGACAAAATAATAATATTAAGACAGTAAACATCCTTAATCAGTTATATCCATAATCATCAACAACCTTCTCAATATCCTGACTAAATGCCAACAATCTCTTATTGTCTGTTATAATGCCAACAATCTCCCCCTGTGGCATTGATGGAAAAACCAATTGATTTGACCTAATTGATTCAGATTCAGATTGCTGTGAGATTCTAAAATGCTCTCCCCCTATCATCAGACTTTTCCCCCATACAATAGTCTTCTCCCCCTTTGACAACAATGCCAAAAAGTAAAAGAGCTAAAACATGATTTCTTCTGCTGAGAAGTGAATTCCTTGTTGTTATGTGTCAACTCAATCTCAGTCAGAGCATTATGTCTTCAATTCCTGTTCCCTATATTTTTTTCCTACACACCTTTAGAAAACATACTAAAGTGTGTAAATAAGCATCAATCCACACATAATATTCTGTAGATTCATCGAATTGATGCTTTCATTGAACTCGGTTAGTGAGTAGAAGATAGGGGTAGGACCCCTAACTTGCTTCTGAGATACTCAAAAGTGTCCCTTGGCAGTGGCTTGGTGAAGATATCTGCTATTTGCTCCTTTGTGCTAACATATTCCAACACCACTTTCTTCTCTTGAGCTTCTTCTCTAAGATAATGATATTTGATAGATATGTACTTTGTCTTGGAGTGCATAACAGGATTCTTTGAAATATTAATGGCACTAGTATTGTCACAGAATATAGTTACTAGCTTGGTAACTTTCTCATTTATACCTTCCAATAGTTGTTTGATCCATGCTATATTGGTACAATTCAATGCTGCAGCAACATATTCAGCTTCTGTTGTTGACTGTGAAACACATCCTTGTTTCTTGCTAAGCCAACTCACTAGTCTTTCTCCTAAAAAGAAAGCTCCTCCACTTGTGCTTTTTCTGTCATCAATGTTGCCTACCCAATCAGCATCAGTATAAACTTTTAAATCAAAGTCATTTCCTTTCTGATATACTAAGCCATAATCCTCAGTACCTTTCAAGTATTTGAAAATTCTCTTTATTGCTATCATGTGTGTTTCCTTGGGATCTGTAGAAAATCTTGCAACTATACCTACTGCATGTGCTATGTCTGGCCTACTGTGAACAACATATTGTAGCTTTCCAATCATGGATCAGTAAAGTGTCTCATCAACAGATGCAGATTCATCATTCTTTGATAATTTATAGTTGGTAGTCATAGGAGTACTTACTGGTTTTGAATCCTCCATTCCAAATTTCTTCAAGATTTCCTTTATGTACTTGGATTGAGTAATGAAAATCTCATCTTTCATTTGCAGTATCTGTAAACCTATAAAATACTTTATCTCACCGATTAATGACATCTCAAATTCTTTGCTCATTTCATTTCCAAAGTTCTTGCATAAAGAGTCATTTCCACAAAAGATAATATCATCAACAAATATGGCTGAGATCAGTATTCCATTTTCATCATTCTTCATGTACATATTGTTGTTTTCACTTGTCCTTATAAAACCAATCTTGATTAAATAAGAGTGCAATCTTTCATACCATGCTCTAGGTGCTTGTTTCAAACCATATAATGCTTTGTTTAATTTACATACCTGATCTTTATTCTTGTCTTCAACAAATCCTTCAGGTTGTTCAATATAAACTTCTTCTTCTAATATACCATTCAGAAATGCAGATTTGACATCCATTTGATATACCTTGAAATTTTTGTAAGCAACGTATGCCAACAATGTTCTTACTCCTTCAAGTCTTGCCATGGGTGCAAAAGTCTCACCATAATCAATTCCCTCTTCTTGAGCATATCCTTTGCAAACTAGTCTTGCTTTATTTCGAATGACCTCACCTTTTTCATTCAGCTTGTTTCTGAAAATCCACTTTGTATCGATTACATTTTTGTCCTTTAGTCTTGGGATCAGTGTCCATGTGTCATTCTTCTTGATTTGATCAATATCTTTTCTCATAGCATTTATCCAATATTCACTATTAAATGCCTCTTTCGCTATCCTTGGTTCAAATTCAGATATCAGACATGTGTTCTGTCTCAGTTTGTTTCTTGTCATCACTGCATCATCCTTATCTCCTATAATCTGACTTGATGCATGATTCCTTCTGACATACTTGGCTAATACGGGCTCAGTAGATTTTGTATGATCTTCTTCATCACTCGGTAGCTGGACATTATCTTCATTTCCTTCAGCAGCTTTCTCGGTAGGACTTCTCAGTTGAACATATACAAATCCTTCATAATCTTCTGGTTCTTTGGAATTTCCTTCATCATTTCTTTCTTCAAATTCATCAATTTTCACATTTGCACTTTCTACTATTTTGTTAGATGATTTGATCAGACATTTAAATTCTTTACTTCTAGAAGAATAGCCAAGGAATGTTCCTTGTTCACTTTTCTAATCAAACTTTCCATTTCTATCATCTTTGTCTACATAGCATCTACTTCCAAAGATTTTGAATTAACTTACATTAGGTTTCTTGTCATACTAGATTTCATATGGTGTCTTCAAAGTTCTTTTCTTCAGTTGTACTCGGTTCAGGGTGTAAATTGTTGTGCTTGTTGCTTCTCTCCAAAATGTTTGTGACACTTTCTTTTCAATCATCAGGGTTCTGGCACAATCCACAATAGATCTGTTTCTTCTCTCAGCTATCCCATTTTGTTGTGGAGTTCTCAGTACAGAGACTTGTCTTTTTATACCATGATCATTGCAAAATAAGTTGAACTCATCAGAGGTAAACTCACCTCCTCTAACAAATCTAAGACATTTCAGTTGTCTTCCTGTTTCATTTTCAACTCTTGCCTTGTACCATTTAAACATTTGAAAAGCTTCTAATTTTTCTTCTAAAAACATAACTAACATCATCCTTGAATAATCATCCACAAATAATATGAAATATTTATCACCATAATAACTTTGAACTTTCATAGGACCACAAAGATCAGTGTGCACAAGATCTAAAATTCCCTTAGAAGTGTAGGACTTACTTGTAAAGCTTGATCTTGTCATCATACCCATCTGGCATCCTCGGCACATAGCATTCTCAAGTTTCTGAAGACTCGGTAGACCTCTTACTCGGTGCTTCTTTCTTATTTTGATCAGATTATCAAAATTTACATGACAAAATCTTTTATGCCATAACCAGGTATCATCTATCTTTGCATAAAGACAATTATTCTGAGTTGAGTCAAGGTGAAATGTGTTACCTTTTGTTTGAGTCCTGGTAGCAGCTAACTTTCCATGCTTTTCATGAACTTTGACAATTCCTTTCTAAGATTCTATTCAGTAACCTGTGTTGTTTAGCTGTGCTACACTCAACAAATTATATTTCAAACCTTCAACCTAATAAACATCATTACATTTAGCATTGTCAAGAAGTGTTATGGATCCTTTACCTTTTACCATACATGGTGCATCATTACCAAATCTTACATAACCTCCATCATAATCTTCTAACATAACAAACTTGTGTTTATCACATGTCATGTGATGTGAGCATCCACTATCTATGATCCATGAATCATTAGTTTTTAAGTGAGATATTAGGGATTTTTCTTCATACCTTTCTTCATCTAATCCATCTTTGATAGCCACATAAACTACTTCCTCTGTATCAGTTTCATCTGATTTATCATCATTGGATTCCTCATCAACTATTAGACATGACTTTCTATCTCTTCTTCTGAAGTCTCGGTGTCCTCTGTAATGATTATTTTTCTGTCTGTCATCTTGGTAATCTCTCTTTTCACTGGATTATTTGTTAGGGCAATTATAAGCCATATGTCCTATTCTATCACAATTAAAACATTTCAAAGGCAACTTTCCTTTGTACTTACCTTTTCCTCTCGATAGCCTTTTGGCTAATAGTGCTTCAAACTCTTCTTGCTTTCTGATTTCTTCATAAAGTTTGTGTACCTCCTCCATGTTTTTGCAAAATATTTCACTTGCTCCACTGTGATTCCCTTCAGAGTACTTATACTTTCTATCATTGTAATCATTAGATTCATCAAGATGAAAAGAACTAAATGAAGAATCAATTTTATTTACTGAAGACCCACTGTTATCAAAGTTACTTAACTCAAATGCATGTAGCTTACCAATAGTAGCATTCAAAGAAACTAGAATATTGGGTACAGACCTCAATTCATTGATTGCAAAGACTCGGATTGCATAAGCAGGTAGAAGGGTTCTCAATAACTTACTTGTGACATCCTTTTCTTTAATGGTTCCTCCTGCTCCTTTGAGTTGATTGACAATCTCCTTTAACCTTGTACTGTACTGGGTTATGTTGTCACCTTCATTCATCCTCATAGATTCCAGTTGTCCTCTTAAACTATCCACTTTTGCTCTTTGAACATGTTCATCACCGCCATACACAGATATGAGCTTGTCCCACATTGCCTTGGCATCATTGCAACCTTCTAGATCATTAAACTCTGAGTCGATCAATGCAAATGTTATTTCAATCATTGCTTGAATATGTTCTTTCTTTGCCTTTATCTCTTCCATTGTCAATGGATAGGTGCTAGGTGTAATGAAATAATTCTCCAAATAATATACAACATATTCTTCAACTCCTGATAGGGGCAGCTTCATCCTCTTGTGCCATGTAGAGAAACTAGACATGTTCAGCTTCGGTGCATCCCTCTTATACATCTTTGGATATTTTCCTCAAGTGCCTTTAAACTTTTTCTTCTGGAGTCCAAAGCTCTGATACCAATTAATAGTTCTAATACTAATTGTTAAGTATAGATGCCAAGCTAACAAGATGAGGGGGGGGGGTGAATCATACAAACTTAATCTTCAATATATTCAACAGATTCAACCTCGGTAGCTTAAACAGATATATGTAATCAAAACTGTAAAACATGCAACCTCATAAGCATATAAACATCATAACACTCATAACACCAGATTTAATGTGGAAACTCAAATAGGGAAAAACCACTGTGGGATTTCAGAACCATTAAGAAATATACTCTTCTAGAGTATGCTCGGTTAAAAGCAAATCTTGTTAAAGATTACAAACACATTGCTAGATGTGACCCAGTTAAGGGATTTCCCTCAGATCTGTTAGGATCTTCACCTTGTTAGAAGTGACCTTGTTAAAGGTTTTCAAACACTCAATCAGAATGTCACCTTGCTAGAGGGTTTTACAAATAAGACTGTTAAGTCCACTCGGTTAAGAGATTTTCTGTCACTTTACAAAATAACAGTAATAAAATATATCTGCAACTTCACATCAAAAATGATAAAGTAGATTCTTATTTGCTCAATACAATCTTATCATAGGACTTATCTTGTCCCTCTACTGGGCTCTATACTCTGTTTAATCAAATAGGTCTTCAAGCTTCTGTGCTCGGTAATCACTATGTAGCATCCCTATGCTTACACTTGCCCGCATACATTGTTTATCAACAATTCCTTATTTATAAACAATTGCTAACTGCTTAATCTCCTTGATCACATATCCCATGATCAATCATAGCCATCAGATCTTTAAACTTGACTAGGTTCAATGTATCCTTCGATCTGAAAACATTTTACCTCACCTTGGAACTTGCATACATTTCTTGCAACTTGTGCTAAGGTATTGCAGTTCAATCTGAGCTATAGATCTTTCTGTCGATCTTCTATTGCAATAGATTCTTTAACAAACTTCATGCACAACATACCAATCATTTAATCTATTCCAGCTCATCAGCTTCCTTTGTTAAATAACGCATTTAATCATTTAATGCATTCTGTTACAACTCATTTGCAACTCGGTAAATACTAAACTTCACTCGGTAGACCTTCCGCCTTCATTAACTGATAGCGATAACCTTAGGGTTTACCGACTAGGTTTTTTGCTCAGTAACATAGTATAGTATTAAACTTACAAACAAT
The DNA here is from genome assembly GCF_030272615.1 of Cryptomeria japonica. Classification (NCBI taxonomy): domain Eukaryota; kingdom Viridiplantae; phylum Streptophyta; class Pinopsida; order Cupressales; family Cupressaceae; genus Cryptomeria; species Cryptomeria japonica. The sequence goes on along the minus strand of NC_081412.1, from coordinate 197,152,324 downwards.
AGCATATGTAGGATATCAAAACAATCTAAACATCATGATCTCAGCATTGTCTAACTCGGTAATAGTTGCCCACTGAATAACTTATTTCTCCCCTTATTCATCACAATCTTTCTATGTCTTTTACCGACATCTTTATACTCATCAAATCATACTTCTTAAGATATGGCAACATCATACTAAATTAGAAAATCATTTTCTTGACATCAGTGACAAAATAATAATATTAAGATAGTAAACATCCTTAATCAGTTATATCCATAATCATCAACAACCTTCGCAATATCCTAATTGAAATGCCAACAATGTCTTATTGTCGGTTATAATGCCAACATAACTTGCCAGAAAATGATTCAAATGCTCTGCAGTTTAGGAATAGGGAAGATGCTCATGTCCTCAAGAAAAATCCAACTCCGGAAGATCCGGTGAGAAAATGCAAGAAAATGTAGAAAGAAATGTTTAAACTACAAAATAGAAAACAAACTGAAAAGAAAAACAATATTGGTTGATGCAAGATTGCCAAGAACCGGGGATGCTCCTGCATCAGACATCTAGGGTTTTTGAAAAAGTGAGTCTCTCACTTTGTTAGGGTCAGAGGAAAACCAAGGTAGTCCACCTCTGGCTGTGAAATCCAAGATGAATCTTCAACTAATCTTTCCTTCCATCTCACAAGATAATCCATGTACTGACTGCTCCGGGTACTATGCCCAATCCTTTTGTCCAAAATGTCTTCAAACTGCTCTGGTTCCTTCCGTGGCAACTACTTCTCCATGTCTGCAATATTGACTTGATTGAATTTTGATTCATGATACTGTTGTAGATCTGCAACGTTAAATATAGGTGAAATACTCAAATTATCCAGTAACTCCACTTCATATGCATTTCCAAAACTGAATTTCCTCAAGATCTTACAAGGTCCAAACTTTCTCATCTACAACTTGTTATAGGTTCCAACTGGAAATCATTATTTTCTTAGATATACCATCACTTCATTGCCAACTTTTAATTTCTTATGTCTTCTCTTCTTTTCTCCTTTCTCCTTATATTTTTTGTTCATATCCTCCAAATGTTGTTTAACCTGAATATGTAGGTCCTTCATATGATCTACAAATTATTTTGCCTCTACACTCCTCTTGTCTTCATTACTGATATCTCTTAATTCTGGTATTCCTCTAGGGTGTGCTTCGGTAACAATATCAAAAAGTGTTCTTCTAGTACTCCTATTTACTAAATTGTTGTAGGCAAACTCTTCTTGTGCAAGAACCAAATCCCAACTTCTGGTTTCTTCTCCAACTAAGAATCTCAATAAATTTCCCAAGCTTCGATTTAATACTTATGTTTGTACATCATTCTATGGGTGAAAAGTAGAACTGAACTTGAAATTTGTCTTCATCTTCTTACAAAGTGTTCTCCAAAAATAACCAACAAACTTAGTGTCTCTATTTGAAACTATACTTTTAGGTAATCCATACAATCTCACCACTTCCTTGAAAAATAAGTCAACTACATGCACTACATCTGATGTCTTCTTACAATGTATGAAATGAGTCATCTTAAAGAATCTATCCACCACCAAAAATATAGATTCATTCCCTTCCTATTTATTAGGAAATCCAAATATGAAATCCATGCTTATATCCTCCTAAGGTCTCTCTGGTACTGTCAAAGGTTTATACAGTCCCACATTCTGACTATTTCCTTTTGCAACTTGACAAACTCTACAATTCTGCACAAATTTCCTAACATCCTTATGAATCTGAGGCCAAAAGTAACATTCACTTACCAGTGCTTCCATTTTTTCAACACCAAAGTGTCCGGTTAATCCCCCACTATGCTTCTCCTTTATCATATTCTCCCTCATAGAACTCTTAGGTATGTACAACTGAACTCTGCTAAATAACATCCCATCCTGAATGAAATCATCCAACCAGTGACTTCTGTCCACCGTAATCAGTTCTCTACATTCTCTCCAAGGTTCTTTAAAATCTGGGTCTTCATTATACAAGGTCCTCAACTCCTCAAATCCTAATACTGTCACTCTCGTCTCTATCAACAAATTCCTTCTTCTACATAATGCATCTGCAAATTTATTTGACTTTCCACTCCTATGCTTCAACACAAACGTGTAACTCTGTAAGAATTGTACCCATCTCATATGTCTCTAATTCAACTTATTCTGACTATTCAAATACTGCAAGGCTTGATGATCAGTATACAACACAAATTCCTTAGGCAACAAGTAATGTCTCCACTTCTTCAAGGCTTGAACTATGGCATAAAATTACTGATCATACACTGAATATCTCCTCCTGGCATAATTCAACTTCTCACTAAAATAAGCTACTACTCTCCCTTCTTGACTTAATACTGCTCCAATTGCATTCCCACTTGCATCACAATCCACTTGAAATACTTTGTTGAAATCTGGTAAAGCTAACATAGGTTTCTCAGTCACCTTCTACTTCAATAGTTCAAAAATTCTATTTTCTCTAGTTGTCCACTTGAATTCTTTCCTATCTCATCTCATTGTCTTAATCATAGGGCTACAAACTTAACTAAAATTTCTGATAAACTTCCAATTTCTGATAAACTTCTGGTAGAAACTAACCAATCCATGAAATGATCTAACCTTTCCAATGCTTTTTAGTGTAGGACATTCAACAATTTCTCTCACCTTCTCAGGTTCCATCTTCAATCCATTCATAGATATTACAAATACCAAATAGACTAACTCTTCCTTCATGAAAGTACACTTCTTTAAGTTTATCAACAACTTTTCTTCTCTTAACCTCTGTAATACTTGTCTTAAATGCAACAATGCTCCATTTTTGTCTTATTAAAAATTAGAATGTCATCCAAATATACAATAACAAACTTACCCAAGAATTTATTCAATACCCCATTCATCAACCTCATAAAAGTACTTGGTGCATTAGTCAACCCAAAAGGTATCATCAACCATTCATAAAATCCTTCATTTGTCTTGAATGTTGTCTTCCACTCATCTCCTTCTCTGATTTTGATCGAATGATATCCACTCTTCAAATCTATCTTTGTGTAGTATTTGGATCCACTCAAGCAATCCATTATGTCATCCATCCTAGGTAAAGGAAATGGGTACTTCATTATGATCTTGTTTATTGCTCTAGAATTGGTACACATCCTCCATTCTCCATTCTTCTTAGGTGCTAAAACTATTGGCACTACACAAGGACTTAGACTTTCTCCTTATCAAGCCTTTCTTCAACAATTCATGCACTTGTCTATTCAACTATTCATTCTCTTCCAGTGTCATCTGACGTGCAGCTTTATTAGGCAAACTTGCTCTGAGAATTAGGTCCATGCTATGACTTATATTCCTTATAGGTGGTAATCCATCAGGTACATTATCTGAAATGATGTCTTCATACTCTGTCAGCAACTCCTTTATCTACTCTGGTTGTACTTCTTCATGCTCCAGATTCTCAATCTTCTTAGGAACTAAGGAAAAACACGCATTCTCATGTCTCATTCCATCCACTAAACAAATTCTAGTATTCATACAGACTTCACTCTTCAAAGGCTCCTCCAAGGGTAACAAGGTTTTATCCACCCCGTTTGCTACAATAGTATATATGTTCTTTCTCCCATCATGTATTGCCTGTCTATCAAATTGCCAAGGTCTACCCAACAAAAGGTGACAAATATCCATCAGCATAATATCACACAAAACTTCATCATGATAATTCCCAATTTTCAATTTCATAAAACATTGCTCACTTACTAAAAACTTACTATCAACCTAAATCTATGCTATCTGATAAGTCTTAAGGTGTTTCAATCTTTCCAACTTTAATTTATTCACCATTTCTTCTAAAATAAGATTATCATAACTTCGACTATCAATAACAACTTTAAAACACTTATTGTATACCTTACACCTGGTCCTAAACAAATTCCTCCTCTAAAAGGGCTCTTCATCTTCTCTGGTATGACATAGGGCTCTCCCCATCATCAACAATTCTCCATCTTCTGGTTTGTTAGGTGATCCGGTGGGACTTTCTTCCTCCAATGTTGTTCTCCCAATATTATCTGTCTGCTTACATTTGAAAGAATGATGTCCTTCTCCTCCACACTTAAAGAAAGTACCTCTAAACACTCTCTTATCTTGTCTTTTGTCATCTTTTCCAAAACCTTCATTTTGGTAGCCATCGAGTTCTCTCCTCCGGTAGAAATTTTTGTCATCCTTCTTGTATGCGCTACCTCCTTTGCTTACTTCTTTGTCCTTGTTCTGATCTATATAGGTTCCTCTTCCTCCATAATACCCTCTTCCTCTGAGAAATCTTCCTCCAGAAAACCTTCCACCTCTACCTCTCTATCTCTGCTCATGTCTTTTGTTTAGCTTCTCTTCATCTTTCAGGGCATATTGGTAAGTTTCTTCAACACTTTGCAATTTGATCGAACTAAGTTCATCTTTTATAGACATCTACAATTCATTCAAATATCTTGCAACTTGTTCGACCTCATCATCAACATGCTCAAATATGATATTCAACTTGTAGAATGCTTCAGTATATTCCTTCACACTGGATTCTTTTTGTTTCAAGTTTTGTAACTTTTGGAATAGGTTCACTTGATAATTAGCTGACACAAACTTCTATTTCTGCTTAGCAACCATTCACTCCCATGATTTGATCTTCTCTTTGCCTCTTTTTTGTCTATCAACCTGCAAATGATCCCACCAAAGAGATGCATGACCTATCAATAGGGTATAGGCATATTTCACCTTTCTTTCTTCTATGGTGTTCTCAAAATCAAAGCACTTTTCCATCTCCAAGATCCAATCCATTAATTCATCTGAATCCAACTTTCTATTATACTCTGGTAGGGTAAAATGTTGTTTAGTGTTTTCTCTACTCAAAACCCTCAAGAACCTCTCTTCCTCTGGATCAATCATTGGTGGATTTTCTACTTGTCCTACCGGTGCTTCTTCTTCATCCTCACTCACATCTTCAATAGGTTGAGCTATTCTCTAGGCTGTCTCAAGGGCTTCCAACCATGCTGCAATTCCTCTCGATGTTTCCATCATAGCAGGGTCTGCATTCCCATGCACTCCACCATTCTGATTTCCTCTTCACACCATCTTTACACTAGTCCTCTATAGCTGCAGGTCGGATCCACAGTCTGCCACCCCACAACAAGATTCTTAGGAAAACACAATCTCTGAAATGAAAGCTTGCTTTCATACCACTTGGTGCAGATATCGGTTAGGAGGGACCTCAAAGAGATCAATCCGGACCGGGAAGAAACAATAAACACAACATAAAGAAGAGGATATGATGGAGGCAATGTAGAACTGAATGAATTAGATCATGAAAAACTGATTATAGATAATCAGTAACATTTGGGTTGCAAGATTCAACTCACTGCCTTGCCACATACATGCTTAATTACTGAATTGGTCAACTCCAGAACTCTAAATCTTAAGATCTATCTTCTATGTTCTATCTGATTGATTTCTAATGTTCAATTACAATGATTAATATGATCCAAGGAGATCCGGTTGGCCCAAAAGAGATCAAACACTGAAGAACAAGATCAAACATGTAAAACTAATAGATCGACCTCCGCCAAAGAGATTCCTCTAGAAAATCCAAAGGCTAAAGTGTAGAGCAAAGGGAAGGTTGACCATATGCCAAGGAACATTGGAATGAATGAGCTGAGGATTTGCAAGTTATGAAAAGGACCCGCAAGATTCTCCAATAGGAAAATAGGTCCAGGCGGTTCCAGTGTCCAAAGCCAAAAATTGTCTCAAAATCCGGAAGCGGTAACTTGCTGGAAAATGATTCAAATGCTCCACGGTTTAGGAATAAGGAAGATGATCATGTCCTCAAGAAAAATCCAACTTAGCAAGATCCAGTGAGAAAATTCAAAAAAATGCAGAAAGAAATATTGAAACTACAAAACAGAAAACAAACAGAAAAGAAATGTTTTTCTTTTGGTTGATGCAAGATTGCGAAGAAGTGGGAAGGCTCTTGCATCACTATGGCAGACTACTCTAGGGCAAGATGCAGAGACTGCATAGGCTACCAAAAGGACTCGCTATCTTTTGGAAGGTATAGATATATTGAAATGAACATCATCTCTTTGTCATGAATTTTTTCTTCAACCACTATATCAAGTGAATAATATCATGGAAACCATTGTCACACTCAAGATATGGTCATCAAAGCTCATCACAAACATAAATTCATACTTAAACTTCTTCACATATACTTGCAAGCATATCATTCACATATAATTCACAATGATACACACTCTAATATACACATCCACACTTCTATTTATACTAGGTTATTCTTTGAAACCTTCAACTAGGTCAATGACATACAAAATATACATGAAAATTACATAAAGTTGGCCCAACCACGTCAAGAAGCTATACACAACACAATCCACTCTAGGAGATAAAGGGACCTAAATACATTACAACACATCTTTCGAAGTTGATTCCAATGAACCATGCACACTACAACATCCTCTAGAATTGACATCCAAGGTAATATGTAGAAAAATAATAAATCTTGTTAAACAACCACTCCAAATACAATCTTTCAAGACAAATTATTCAATGTAGATATCTACACATGCTATGATAAGACCCATATCAACCTCCTAACTCAACTTGCAATTCATATATAGATAAAAGATTATGATCCAAGTGAGATAAACTAAGTCAACTAGAGACCAACATAACTAAACATTTCAAACCACAAATCAACTTAACTTCACCTTCTAAGAAAGCCAACACATGAAATTTGAACTAGAACACTACATGAGCCATAAGAACATGTTTTCCAAGACACAAAAATTTAATCATTATAGTGGAGCAATAAAGAGCATTCCCTTGACTAGTCCTAATAGGCAACCTCACTATCAATAAACTAAATAACCAATATTCACCATCTAAGAAATTGAGGAGTTAAAAACATGATAGTGCAAAATCAATACTCTTTCATAAGGACATTAAACACTCTTTCCTGCACATTGTAACTTCCATGACTATAGCCTTTTGGAAACACCTCATACTTACTCTAAATCACCACCACACAACATAACAATATTTGAATGCTCATTTCTACACCATATACTACATTTGCACAATTGAACAACTCCACCTTCACTTCTATTTCTTCAACACATAATCATATATAACACAAACTATCTCATCAAAGACAACACTAGACAAGATTGACATTAATGACAGCAAAACTCAAATTACCAACAATCTTCTCCTTTCTCATTGATGGAAACACTTGTACCACCAATTTGTAATAAACTCTTTCCAAATATATCTCTCTTCCCCTTTGACATCAAGGACAAAGGGCACAATGCTACAAATAGTGAATCTCCATACTAACTTTTGTAACAGTAACTATATGTATTATTGTAAATTGTAACCGATATAATTTACACCTCATGTTTGTGCTCCTACATTAGTGTGTCCCATTTTCATTCCCCCTAGGCCTATTTTGGGCCCATTTTACTCCAACCTTGATGTCACCTATTGATACTATTGGGTGGGCCCATCCCAAAGGTTATCCTCTCCTATTTCATGATTGACTTGTCCTATTTTTGGAGGACCAGGGCATGGAGCACCTTGATCTGGGATGAGGATACCCCAAAATGTCTTGGTATCCCTTAAATAGGCCCCAATTTGAAATGAGGTAAGCTCTTTTCCTCCCCGATGGATTTTGGACCCTGTGGATACACTTGACTATTGGAGGTCAGCCAAATTAGTAATTTACCTAGGGAACCCTATATAATGACATCTTATCAGTTCATTTTAGACCTAAGACTCCATACCTAGCATTCACAAATTCAATAAATCATCATCAAGCATTTTCAAATACTTAAGGAAGCATTTCATCCTTTAAGCATTATGGAGAAAAGTTACATCAATCCTCATGCAAGCATGCATGTTTGATTAGGTTTTTTATGTTCATGTTTTTGTCATGCCATTACATTAAAAATTCATGATTACATTAAAAAATAATTACATCATCAATCATTCCATCAATAATTGTAGATATAAGGTATATCTTCTAGCATTTGCTTCAATATTTACATTATTCAATTCGAGATTAGTTCCTAAACCAAGGTTTGACCTAAGGAAAACCCCTATCCACAACACATTATTCTCTCTTTGTTTATGCAAAGAAGAAGATCATGAGGTGTACTTAGAGATTATGATCGATTTGGTGACAAGAAATAGGTTCAATTTTTGATAGAGTGAAATTTGAAGAACTGGGGTGAATCTATACTACCTAGTCCCAAAAGAGTAGGCCAAACTTCTCAAAATAAGTTCTAAACAACTTCTTTTATGGATCCATCAGATATCTATAGTAGTCTATTTTTGTCAGTCTACTTCACTTATTAATTGTTTTACCCATGTTTCACAATAACCATCCAATTTCAACTAAGCAATAGGGTAAGAAAAAAATAACCAGTGAATCTAATTAGAATTTCAGCCCTTTCCTTATTTAGATCGTTGCTAGATCTATTGGATTCACCCCTCCTTCAATGTAGTGGTCCCTAGGGTAAAATTAGTGGTTTTATTATCTTAATTGGTAAAACCCTATTTTTTCCACCATTACACTATCTCCACAATAGTAAATCTCTCTCTCTCTCTCTCTCTCTCTCTCTCTCTCTCCCAATTTTGGTTATATCTCTAATAACTATGACACTCCCTCTGATAGTGATATCTTTCTTCTACAACCAGATAACCACAACCTTTTCTACTCCCCTAAGAGTAGCTGCCATGTAAATATAGGACACAAAGGATAATCTTTGAATTATCTCCCCTTGGAAAGATGCACTTCTATGCATCTAGTTTGATGGAGGGGAAATAACCCCTAATTTCTACAAGAGATACTTAAAAGTATCCTTTGATAGTGCCTTGGTGAAGATATCTACAACTTGATCCTTTGTAGGCACATATTGCAATTTGATTTGATTCTCCACAACCTTCTCTCTTAATAAATTATATCAAATAGAAATGTGTTTAGTCCTTGAATGCATTATCAATTTTTTTGAAATATTAATTGCACATGTATTGTAACACATAATAGGAATTGTCTCATCATATATCACCTTGATATCTCTGAGAATTTGATTCATCCACATGACTTGAGTGCAAAAAAATGTTTCTATAATATATTCTTATTCTATTGTATCTATAATGACATTAAATCCTACTTCTTGCTCAACCAATAGACCAATCTATCTCCAAAGAAAAATGTTGGAAATTTGAGTAGTTTGATTGAAATTTGAACTTGGTTGTCATTGATGTCAAAAGTGGTGGTATGAATGGAGTTTGGTATATCTTGTTGGAAAGAGACACATCATTGTTGATCAGATGTTGTCATTGATGGTAACTTGAGTCAATTATCCAATCTGTAGATCATGATTCATTCATATCGAAAGATTGGTGGAGGTCTGATGAGATGAACTAGTCATCTGGTAGAGTTTGCATATTTTTGGTTGGGGGTTCAGATATTATAACTACCTGGTGTTGTGGATCTTGAAGATGAATTATGGACGTGTAATATGCTTTATTCTAGGTTTATGACCTTTTGTGTTGACTCTTTTTGTAAACTAGAAGATCCGGTAGACCATTTTTGTGGTATAACAATGTTCATCAGCTGTAGTGTGTGAAGATTTATTGTACGGATCATGTAAAGTGATTTTGGCCATTATTTACATGTTTGAGGTTGTTAAGTTATCATGTGGGAAGCATGTGGACAATATGTTTTGGTCTGATTGGTTGTTTTTGGATTGGATTGAGCTGACTTGGGTAACACGTTTCATTTGCATGTTATGCATTTTTGGACCGACATGAAATAGATTTAATTTGATGTTGTTAGTATATATAGGTGATTGATTTGATCTTTTTTGGCATCTGTAATTATTTGTGGTATGTGTATGAGAAATTGTGTATAGTTTCATGTGCATAGTTGAAGGATTTGTGATTCGGTATTTAGCAGAGCAGAGTTGTAGAGCATAGTATTTTGAGCTTAACTAATTTTTTTTTAGCATTTATAGATGTTGCTAGTCAATTGAGACATTCCAATTATTATCTTTAATGATTTTGTAAGGTAGTGAGCCTTTCGGGTTTGTACCCCTTATTGTATTTGAGCAGTGAGCTCTAGGTAGTGAGCCTAAATGTTGTGCATTCCCCATGGTAATATTTCACTTACTCCTAATAGGGTATTATCTCATTGTGAGTAGGTTCCCACCATGGCTTTTCCCTTAAATAGGTTTGTGGAAGACTAATTTGACCCCCTCTCAATGTTCCTTGACTCCAACAATTGGTATCAAAGCTTAGTTCCTTGGAAGAAGCCTAGCAACTTGAGGAGAATCTAGGAAGGTGAAGCAATGGATTCCAGTAGTCTTAGACAACAACTTCTTGGTGCACTTGAAGACCTTGATCATTTACAAGAAGAGATATGATAGGTGAAAGAGAGCCTTAGGGATGCTAATAACTTCATTGAATCATTGAAATATCAGTTGAACAAGTAAAGGAAGAAGAGGAAGGAACTTGTGGATAAGCTGAAGGAGAAAGATAGTCAAAGAATTGATGAAGAAGCCTTGAAGGAAAAGACTTGATAGAGATAATAGAGTCCATACGAATGAGATGAAATCCATTGTGATGAAATTAACAAAGGAGATTGAAGAAATGAATAAGAATGAGGAAAAGCTTGTTTAATCCTTGAAAGACAATTTTGAAGAATGTTGCAAACTTGAGAATGAGAATGGACAATTGATAAGTGACCTTGAAGATGCTAGAGAACATGAAGAAGATCTTGGAAAGAAGATCCTTAAGGTTGATCTTGAAGATGCAAATGAATACAAAGATAAGTTTTGGATCAGCTCAGCCAGAAGAAGAACTCAAGAAAGCCTCTAGTAAGAATTCAATATTCAACTATCTAATAAGAATCCAATATTAAAGATAGAATTTCAAGGATTGGAAGACAAGGGTTTTTCATGGTTCTTATGGTTTCCAATGTTCTATGAGGAGGAATGGATCCGATTCATATTGATTTGAGTTCATGACAAATTCATGTGGTTGGATAGGCCTCACAAGATCACCAAGACAATCATTCAAGTTGTGACAGGATTGTGTGCATCCAATGATTTGTCATCATTGAAATTGGTAAAGAATGACATTGTGACTAATGTGACTGGGTCAAAAATTTGATAAACAGGCAATGACAATCAACGACATCTTGGAGTATTATATCAAGTTTGAATCAATGATAATTGGTTATAATATTTACTATTCCAATAGGGAAAATTTTATTTTTGGTACTACTATATATGCTTCTTATGAAATGATGAGACAACACAAGACGTATGATTTTTGTGAGTTTCTCAAGAGTGAGCTTATTAAGAATATAAAGAAGATAAAAAAAAATAAGAAACATCCTTTCAAGTTTGGAACACTTCTTCTATGTTTGTTTTTCTACTTTGTGAAAGAGGTTCCAGGTGTTGAGAAAGTACAGTGGGCCTTTGACAGGCCAGTAGGAGTTTAGATTCGAGAATACCTATACAACTCTAGTGACTCTAAGGTACAAAACAAGAACCTATACAGTTGTTTCAAAAAAATTCAGAAGGAAATGCATGAGAGGGAGAGAATGCCTAAATCTATTGTGGAGAAATATCAAGACACTCTTTGCTTTATGGTAGATATAGATCAATGTCTGATGGAAGTCATAGAGCCTCAAATGGTATAGATTATGCCTATGGGCTATGAGATCAAAGAACAAATCTTGGAACTGTATGCACAATATTTTTTGAGTCAACCGATGGATTCTAATGAGGAGAGGTTCAAGGCACATATAAGGAGAAGAGTTTGAAACTTCATCAGTTGTTCAAAAAGCCCGCAATTCAAAAGAAAGTAAGAAAGGAGGTAGAGGCTTTTGCAAAAAGCATGGGCATATCAAAGGAAGCAATCCAGAAGGCTAGAGAGGAAAATATTCTCTTTGAGGAGTGGTCTGTGAAGAAAGAAGCTAAACCAGAAGAACCTAAGCCAAGGCAACCCAAAAGCACATCTCCTTCCTTTGGTCCTATAAATTCAGCAGGCAAGCCTAAATCTTAACTCAATCTATCTAATGAAGGGAAATGGAAGAGAGGTCAAGCTAGAGTATTTATTCCTCTTGATGAAGAAGACACAAAATTAGATGAAGCAGTGAAGGAGGTGAAGGCTAAAGCTACCAAAGCCACAAAAGTTGCAAAAGTAAAACCATCCGGTGGAGCCAAGCCTAGTAAGATATCCAAGCCATCATAATTTAATGAGGAATTGAAGAAAGGTAAGATAAAAGTTAAGCCTCCTATGTCTTTGAATGAAATTGTGAATGAATTTGTTAAGAATGGGAACTTGAAGCCATTAGTAGAGTGGTATGAAAAATTTGATGAACCTAGGAAAAGAACTTTAGAAGAAGCTACTGTAGAGTATTTGAATGTATATAGTAAAGCCCTAATTGAGCTAATGTTAGCCATACCCAAGAGCTTGCATGATATTTTGGATGCTAGGAGACAAATAACAAATAAGCAAGATGAGAACTTGAAAGAATATATATTAGTCAATTTATGTTCTATTATTTCTAAGGAGTAGATAAATAGATTGCTTAAATCTATAAAGAATGACTTTGAAAGTAAGCACAGAGTAAATAAAATAATGTTTGGAAAGATTGATGAAGTTGCATAGGAAATAGAAAATATTTTGATAAAAGTTTTGTTAGATAATCAATATGAAGTCAATCAGACTAGAGGGAAAGAAGAATCTCATCTAGGAGAGTATAACATGCCATTATAAGTCAATCCAGAATCTTAGCAGATAGTAGATGATTCTTCCATCTTGGAAGTTTAGATAGTTGAGCATGCAGAGTTTAATGTGCAAAAAGAAATCAGATCTAAAGATGCACTTGAGAAGGGTGATGCAGGTGTAGGAAAAGTAGATGAAGGAAAGAAAAGGTTGAGAATCCTTTGGTTGTTGGAGTTGACCCTGTTCCTAAGAAGAATGCCGAAAAAGAAAAGGTCGAGGTTACAGTTGAAGTCAAGAGTCGGGAAAAAGACACTACAAAGATAGTAAGAGGTAAGAAAGTCATTGATGATCCATAATTTATTCAAGTTCTGATTAACCTTGCTTCTCCATCTCCAAATCAAAATCTTTAACTTGCATCATTTTCTCAAGCAAAGGCTAGTGAAGATCTTCTGAAATCTCATACAAATGATAGTATGTTGCTAACCCTAACAATTGGTGTTTCTCAAAAATTGATGCCCTCAGTTCAAAAGAATACTTTAGGTACTCCATCTAGGCAATTAAAGAGTTTAATTCACTTTGTAAATACACATTTTGAATCTTTTAAGAAATCAGCCGAGGAGAGGGTCAAAAATTAATTCAATGCAAAGAGGCTCTATAATTTAAAAAGGATGATTTCTAAATACAGAGCCACTTTAGATGCATGCATCAAGAACATGAAAGATGCACTGTCGAAAGGTCGAAACTTATATAAATCATGTCTATCTCAGTCCAAGTTCACTGCTAACATTGAGAAGAAGTCTAAGGTGCATGAGAATGAACTTGAACACATATCTTAGTCAGTTGATCCCCCATTAGTTTCATTGCGCAGTTATGAAAATTAGGTGATATCACTGCTTAAGAAAATTAGAAGCTTGAGTCATGACCTAGAGAGAATAATTGGCAGAGTTGGACAGCTTAGGTGTCTCATTACTTCTAAGTCATATATTATGCTCAGTGCCTTAAAAGACTCTCAAGATGCTTTGGCAAACAATGATTTGGCAAACCTGAAGACCATGGAAGCCCAAGCTTATCTTTCCAGTGGTCTGATAATAGTTTTGGAGATCCTAAAGAAGGATTGGGACAACCACCTAGACATATTGAAGAATTCATATCCAAACATCTTCAAACTTTTGTGAATGTGTAAGGACTTTGTGTGTATATATGTAACTAAAATTTCTAAAATTTTATCTTTGGCATTGCTATCAAAGGGAGAGTATAGGGCAGTAAAAAATGTTGGTCTTAGGGGAAGTCATTGATTTTTGGAGTCCAATAGTTAGTTGCAGTGTATATACTTTGGTTGCGGTCCGACACTTGGTTATTTTTCACTAAGTGTTGCCATCAATGCCAAAGGGGGATATTTTTTGCAAGAGACACTGTATTGTTGATCAGATGTTGTCATTGATGGCAACTTGAGTCAATTATCCAATCACAAAATTATGATTCATTCATACCAGAAGATTGGTTGAGGTCTGGTGAGGTCTGGTAAGATGAACTAGTCATCCGATAGAGTGTATAGACTTTTGATTAGCAGTTCAGATGTGCTAAGTACTTGGTGTTATGGATCTTGAAGATGCATTGTGGGCATGTAATATGCCTTATTCCAATTTTATGACCTCTAGTGTTGAGTCTTGTGTAAACTAGAAGATCCAGTAGACAGGTTTTTTGGTAGAACAATGTTCATCAATTATAGCATCTGAAGATTTATTTTGTGGATTTCATGAAGTGATGTTAGTTGTTGTTTTCATGTTCGAGGCTATTCAGATATCATGTGGGAAGCCTCTGGACAATTTTTTTTGCTTAGATTGGTTATTTTTTGGATCGGATTGAGCCGACTTGAGTAACACATTTTATTTGCATGTCATGCACTTTTGGGCTGACATGAAATAGATTTAATTTGATGTTGTGGATATATTTAGGTGATTGATTTGATCATTTTTTGCATCTATAATTATGTGTGGTGTGTGTATGAGTGATTGTTCATAGTTTCACATGCGTAGTTGAAGGATTTGTGATCCGGTATTTTGCAGAGAAGAGTTGGAGAGCAAAGTATTTTGAGCTTAATGGGAACTATTTTTGGAATTTGTAGATGTCATTTATCAGTTTAGACATTCCAATTATTATCTACAATCATTTTGTAAGGCAGTGAGCCTTCCGAGGTTGTAGCCCTTATTGTATTTGAGTAGTGAGCTCTAGGCAATGAGATTGAATGCATGTGCATTCCCTTGTAATATTTCACTTACTCCTAATAGGTTATTATCTCATTGTGGGTAGGTTCCCACTGTGGTTTTTCCCTTAACTAGGTCTCCACATAAAAATCCTAGTGTTATGGTGTTATTTTTGTCTTCTTTGTGTTTCTGCACTTTACTTTTATTCATTTTCATTAAGTGGATTAAAGGATAGATTAAAAAGATTAAAAATTATAGAACATTGATTCACCCCCACCCTCTCAGTGTTCCTTGATTCCAACATATCTATGATCCTATACTATTGTAGGTTTCTTTGTCTAGTGTTTGGTGTTACTACATTGAGTTTGATTCATTAGTGTTGATTGTGAAAAGTTCAACATTCGGGAAATAATTTTCAATGTATGCAAGAAACAATATTTAATTTCTCAATGGTAGAATGCTTTGAATTCTTATGGATGGTAAATATTATATTTGATGGATATTGCATCGACTAGTTTTTTGGTTTGAGGATTACAAAAGTTAGTTGTTACTATTCTTTAACAAAAAGGGTGTATGTTAGTCTAGTCAGGAAAGTGCTTGGTGGCCTTTGGATATTTTAAATCTTTTGTTGTGGTTTCATGGACATGTTTATGTGGCTCATGTAGTGTTTTAGTTCAATTATCTGGTAGTGTTTTCATTCCAGAAGTGGGTTGTGTTGGGTTATGCTTGGTATGTTCAATTTTCTAGATATATGATTGGATTATTTTGTTTGGATCATACTCTTTTGGTTTGGATATGCATTGGAGGTTGAGTTAGAATATTTTTGTTGGCCTCAACATGTTGTGTGGAGATCCACATTAAGTAATTTGCATTGGAAGATGCCTTTTGATTGACTAAGTGCTAAGCCTAATTTTTTATCTTCACGTTGCATTTAGTGGTAACTTTGAAGGATGTGTTAGTTTGTATGGTTTGTTGGTGTAACATTGTAAATTGCACCCCATGTAATTCCATGTCATATAAGTGCCTTCGCTTTAAGCTGGTTAGAAACAATCTTCACCCCCCTTTCCTTTTTCAACGTGGATTGCCTTGTCAAATTAGAATTTGACCTCTTCCCAACCATGCTGACCATTTGACTAATGGACTCTAGCACATCATGGAGAAGTCCACACATCACACTAGCATCTTGTGAATATTATAGTTCACAAGTGGGCATTTGAGCATTACGCCTACACTTGGAAGAGTTTGTAATGCCTGTCCATGGCCAACAATGTCTGGATTCTTCTTGGGGGTCTATATTAATAGATTTGGGATGATTTTAGGGACTTCTTGATCATTTGGTGAAATTCTCAAGCTCTAGGCATATTTTCTACATCTCTCACAGGTTTTTCCAACATTCATTATCGACCAATTATAATAGCTTCAAGAAGTTTTGGGTGCTTGAATTCACTTCTTCAAGTGTCAACTTCTTTGGTGTTGAAGGGAAGTTCTCTCCCTCTTCTCATTCACATTTCATAATATCATATCCATTGTCTTCTACTTAATATATTCATTGTCTTGTTTATCCATTTCTATCTCTATCATTTTCCTTTCAATCATGGTTATTATCTTGGCTATCCATGGAGGTGGAAACACCAAAATGGGGGTCTGATTGAGGCAGACCTCTTAACATAGCCAGGTATGTGCAAGATCAAGGAGGGCCAAAAAGTGGCAATAGAGAAAAAATGTGTTTTCAACCTTTCCAAACACACCAAATCTGCTTTGACTTTTTGTTTGGGTCGGGCGAAATTTGAATTTGGTTTGGTAATACCAAACCAAATCGGATATCTGATTTGTGATGTCACCATTGTGATTTCACTATTGTGATATCATACTTTTCAAATCGGATATCTGATTTTATCAACATAAAAAATATAGTTTAGTAAAATGGCCATAACTTTTGTGTTTCTTATCGAAATTTTGAATTTTTATAGGAGTTGGAAAGGTAATTCATAGACCTATCAAATGGATGAGGTAGTTTGATGATATTATAGACCAAAAATTAATTATAATAATTTAAAGTTAGTCCTTCAATTTTAAAACGTTAAATACTCACAAATTTTACATACAAAGTCTCATTTTTTTCCTATCACCTCCTTTATCTATCACTTGTCTATCTATACTTATATAATATATTTTATATATCTCATTATTCTCTACTTATGTCACTTATTTTCTCATTCCATGTAGATAAATAAATTCCCAAGTTACATGCATCTCTGCATATATCTCCATCTTTCTATTCATATCTCTTCCTCTCCCACTCCATCATTGTCACTCCTTATTTCTATATTTCTCTCTAATAATCTCTCTTCTCTCTATTTATCTCCCTCCTTTACCTTATCCTACCTATACTTATATATTACTTGTCTCTATCACCACCTTTCTCTCCCTATCTTGTCCTCTATCTCTCTCTATATCCCTATAGATCTATCTTCATGTATATTTATATTTCATTATCTCTAAATCTCACTTATTCACTCCATCTCTCCCTCCATTTGTCTTACTCTCTCTATCACATTCTATCCATATCTATCTCTATCTCCATCTTCACATCTCCATCTCTTTCCCTATCAATATCTCTTTTTATATGTTCCTCTATCTTTATATATATTCCTCTATACATGATTAATCTACTTCTCTGTCTCTTCCTCTATCGCCCTCTTGAAGTATCTTTCCCTTTCTCTACTTTTATCTCTTTATTTACTCAATCTTTATATATCATTTTCTCTCTCCCCATATCATTCTCTATAGTGCCTTTATATATCTCTATATCTTCCTCTTTTTCTCTCTCCCTCTCTATCTATCCCTATCTATAATCTCTATCTCTCTTTCTCACTCTCTTGCACTATCTATATATCTCTATCTATCAATATTTCTCTTCATTTATATCTCTCTATCTCTTCCTTTTTTTATCTCTCTCTTTACCTCTCTCTGTCCATTTTTCTCCATCTCTTCATATATTTATCTTTGTCTTTACCTCTCTCTTTCTCTATATCTATTCACCTCCCTCTCCCTTTATCTTCATCTTTTATCTCTATCTTCCTCTCTCCTTTTCAATATCTAGATATGTCTACCTCTTTATATCCATCCTTGTCCTTTAGTTTTTCTCCCTCTCACTTCATACTCCTTAATATCTATATCTCTATTTATGTCCTTGTCCTTTAGTTGTTTTCCCTCTCTTTAGTTCTTCATCTCTCTTCACCTTTATATCTCTCCTTATTTGAAAATTAGTATATATGGTCTCCTAAGGGGTTATATCATGTCCTAAGGGGTCATAGAACATCATATGACCCCTTAGGACACAATATGACCCCTAACGACACCATATGGTCTCCTAAGGGGTCATATGGTGTCATAAGGGGTCATAAAACACCATATGACCCCTTAAGACACAATAAGACCCCTAATGACACCATATGATGTCCTAAGGGGTAATAAGACACAAAATGATCCCTTAGGACACCATACAACCCCTAATGACACAATGTGGCATCCTAAAGGGTCATATTGTGTCCTAAGGGGTCATAGGACACCATATGACCCCTTAGGACACCATACGACCCATAGCACCATATAGTGTCCCAAGGGGTCATATGGTGTCTTAAGGGGTCAAAGAATGTCATATGACCAATTAGGACACAATAGGACCCATGATGACACCTAAGGGGTCATATAGTGTCATAAGGGGTCATAGGACACCATATGACCCCTTATAACACCATACGATCCCTTACGACACTATATGGTGTCCTAAGGGGTCATATAACACCATATGACCCCTTATAACACAAGAAGACCCATAATGACACGATATGGTGTCCTTAGGGGTCATATGGTGTTAGGAGACACCATATGACCCCTTAGGACATAATATGACCCCTAATGATACCTAAGGGGTCATATGGTTTATATGATGTCTTAAGAACCTTTAGGACAAAATATGACCCCTTAGCACACCATACAACCCCTAATGACACCATATGACCTGTTAGGACACAATATAACCCCTAACAACACCTAAGGGGTCATAGTGTGTCCTAAGGGGTCATAGGACACCATATGACCCCTAACGACACTATATGGTGTCTTAAGGGGTCATATTGTGTCCTAAGGGTTCATAGGAGACCATATAACCTTTAATGACACAAAATGATACCTAACAATACCTAAGGGGTCATAGGAAACCATATGACCCCTTAGTACACAATACAACCCCTAACCATACCATATGGGGTCCTAAGGGGTTGTAGGACACCATATAACCCGTTGGGACATAATATGACCCCTAACAACACCTAAGGGGTCATATTATGTCCTAAGGGGTCATAGGACACCATATGACCCCTAAGGACACTGTATGGTGTATTGAGGGGTCATATTATGTGCTACGGGGTCATAGGACACCATATGACCCCATAGGACTCTATACGACCCCTAACAACACCATATGGTGTCCTAAGGGATCATATGGTGTCCTAAGGGGTCATATAACACCATATGACCCCTTAGGACACCATACAACACATAATGACACCATATGGTGTCCTAAGGGGTCATAGGACACTATATGACTCCTTTGGAGACCATACGACCCATAACAACATAATATGATGTCCTAGAGGGTCATAGAACACCATATGACCCCTTAGAACACCATACAACCCATAACAACACCATGTGGTGTCCTAAGGGGTCATAAGACACAATATGACCCCTTAGGACATAATATGACCCCTAACGAAGTTATATAGTGTCCTAAGGGGTCATACAAAACCATATGACCTCATAGAACACCACATGACCCCTTAGAATACCATACGACCTTTTACGACACCATATGGTGTCCTAAAGCATCATATGGTATCCTAAGGGGTCATATAAAACCATATCACCCCTTAGAACACCATATGACCCCTTAGAACACAAGAAGACCCATAATGACGCGATATGGTGTCCTAAGGGGTCATATGGTGTCATGAGACACCATATGACCCCTTAGGACACAATATGACCCCTAACAATATCTAAGGGGTCATATGGTGTCCTGAGAGGTTATATTATGTCCTAGGAATCTTTAGGACATAGTATGACCCCTTAGCACACCATACAATCCCAAACGACACCATATGGTGTCCTAAGGGGTCATAGGACACTATATGATCCATTAGGACACAATATGACCCCTAACAACACCTAAGGGGTCATATTGTGTCCTAAAAGGTCATAGGACATCATATGACCCCTAACGACACAAAATGATGCCTAACGATACCTAAGGGGCCATATGGTGTTATAAAGGGTCATATGACACCATATGACCCCTTAGCACACCATACAACCCTTAATGACACCATATGGTGTCCTAAGGGGTCATAGAACACCATATGACCCCTTAATAAACCATACGATGCATAATGAAACCATATAGTGTCCTAAGGGGTCATAGGACACCATATGACCCCTTAGGAGACCATACGACCCATAACAACATAAAAATGGTGTCCTAAGGGGTCATAGAATACCTTATGACCCCTTAGAACACCATACAACCCATAATGACACCATGTGGTGTCCTAAAGGGTCATAAGACAAAATATGACCCCTAACAACATCATATAGTGTCCTAAGGGGTCATACGACACTGTATGACCCCTTAGGACACAATACAACCCCTTAGGACATAAACTAAACCCTAATGACACCTAAGGGGTCATAGGACACCATACAACACATAACAATACCAAATGGTATCCTAAGGGGTCATATGGTGTCCTAAGGTGTCATAGGACACCATACGACCCATAACAACATATAGTCTCCAAGCATATGGTGTCCTAAGGGGTCATACGACACCATATGACCTATTAGGACACAATAAGACCCCTGATGATACCTAATGGGTCATATAGTGTCCTAAGGGTTCATAGGACACCATATGACCCCTTAGGGCACCATACAACTCCTTGCGACACCATATGGTGTCCCAAGGTATCGTATGGTATCCTAAGGGGTCATATAATGTCCTAAGGGGTCATATGGTGTCCTAAGGGGTTATAGAACACCATATGACCCCTTAGGACACCATAAGACCCATAAACAACACCATATGATGTCCTAAGGGGTCATGGCACACCATATGACCTCTTAGGATATAATATGAGCCCTAACAAAACCTAATGGATTAAATGGTGTCTAAGGGGTCATACGATGTCTTGTGACCCCTTAGGACACCATACAACCCCAAACGACACCATATGACCCGTTTGGACACAATATGACCCCTAACAATACCTAAGGGGTCATATGGTGTCCCAAGGGGTCATAGGATACCATATGACCCCTTAACACACCATACGACCCCTAATGACACCATATGGTGTCCTAAAGGCTCATAGAACACCATATGACCCCTTAGGACACCATAAGACTTATAACAACATCATATGGCATCTTAAGGTGTCATATGGTGTCCTAAAGGTTCATGAGACACCATATGACCCTTTAGGACAACATATTCTCTCTCACATTATTTCTTTTCCTCAATTACCCTTGATCACCTCTCTCCTCCTATGGGTTTATAGATACTTCCCTCTCCCCCTCTACCTACCCCCTAATTACTCTATATATATCTCTTCACCTCTATCCCCATCTCTCATCTCACTTTGTTGATACTTTCCCCTCTCCCCCTCTCCTCCTACCCCCTAATAATCTCAAACTCTCCCTCTCATTCTCTCTTCACCCCAATCACCCCCTCCCTCTCTCTATTTGCCTTCCACCTAATGACCTATAACTCTCTCTCTCACACTCTCTCTTCCCCCCAATTAATCTCTCCTTCTAACCTCTCTCCCCCTCTCCTTTTTTTTATACTTCCCTATGCCCCTCCTTGTCCCCTCTGAATTTTGTTGCTAGAGATGAGAAGGAAATGTAGAGAGACTAGTCTATTTCTTAGGGAAGAGAGAGTGACATAGAGGAGGAAATTATGAAGAGGCAGAAATATAAGCACCTTGTAGAGCTTGAGAGATTTAATGAGGTATTCACTGATAGTAGAGATATAGGTCTAGAGAGAGATGTATAAATATGGACAAAAGAGAGGGAGGAAGAAACAAATAAGTGGAGTGATAGGTTTAGGAGAGAGAGGTGGAGAAAGGAACAAACATAGTTAACATGGTTTATCAAAATTTATCGAAATCAATAAAATTCATAAATTTTCTATTATTAATTAATTACTTATTTAGTTTATTTTGATACGATTACTACAAAAATTCATGCAATAGGGAAATCAAATGAAAAAGTCACGAGTTTTTTATGTTTTAAAAATGAAGGATGAATTTAAATGAATTATAATTATTTTTTAAAACAAATAATTGAAAATATACCTATTCCATATCATAGAGCTCTTAATTACCTTTCCAACACCTATAAAAAATCAAAATTTCGATATAAAACGCAAAAGTTATGCCCAATTTACTAAAATATATTTTTTTATTTTTTCATCCAATAAAATCGGATATCCGATTTTAAAACATAAATTTTCCCCTCCATATTTTGGTTCATTTTTGCTTCACGATTTGGCTTGGAAGTGACATGCCTGGAAAGTCAACTGAAAAAACATGTTTTTCAGTATTCCTTGATTTTCCAGACTTTACACTGGTGGCTAACGATTTTTTTTATAGCCAAAATTGATAAAACAAAAAGGGTTTTTTAAGGACTTTCTCAACTTTCCAACAATATAAGGCTTGTCTTATTTCGACTTTAATAAATAATTATTATTTATTTTCTAATTGAATTCTGACAAAAGCCCTGATTGATAGACTGATTGAAAAATACTCATAACTTTCAAACTGCATAACATTTTTTGAATATGAAACATGCGTCACATCCTATGATTCATCTACTATAGGCAAAAATTAAAAACAAAAATGAATTTCATAAGGTTTTGACCAAGTTAAGGTGGTCATACGTAGGAGTTTCTGAATTTCTGAAAAGCTGTAGTAAAAAATTCATAAATAATTATTTACTTTATAAAAAATTATAAAAATATATGTGTCACATTTGTACATGAGTCTAATACTTATATTATAAATCTCATAAAAAAATATTATGATTTGATAGTGATTACGGTGGTCAGACATACACATGCTTCTTATCTTTTTCCTGAAATTTTTGTACCACTGCATTTAAATTTGAAATTTTCATCAAATAGGATTTTTTTTTTTCAAAAAACAACTAGTAGCTTAAAAACTACATTCAATTTTCTATAGATTCTCTTCTTACATATTTTAAAAATAATGTTCATAACTTATTCAATTTTTCATGTCAAGTTGCATAAGTTTGATTTTTTGAAATTTCATTGCCACTTAAGGGCCTATTTTGGCACACCATGATCCTGCACAAACCCAGCCCCAACATTTTCCCTTATTTCTTGTGTGTATGTCCATGATCAAGAGAATGATATTAGCTTACTGGAGGTTTTAGTTGTGGAACAGCTATAAGCTTCCTTCATCTTTCCCCATCTCTTTTTTAACTATTTACATTCTATTTATTTCCTTTTATTGAATATGACATCACTACTTTAGTAATATTGTTGCATCCACGTCTGCTATATACTCTTTGTACTTTTTTTGTACAAGACATTAGTATTCTATGCCAGTATACTAGTTTTGTACGTTCATCCTGAGAATATAGACTTAGAAGAGGTCATGCAAAGGCTACTATGTGTCTTGTTTATTTAGTTTCATATTTTTTTATCCCCTAGCTCACCTTTAGTGCCAATAAAGTGAGGTAGAGTGAAGCTTGGTTTGTTCCTTGAAGTTCATCACTTCGAGGGTAGCGAATCTTGTCCTCTACATTTTGATGAATCTGATGTGAAGCTATTTACATTTTTTATTTTCTCATTGTGTGTGCTGTCATAATTCTAAAAGAAAACAAATGAATATACATCAATATAATTTATCATATGAACAAATTTAAAACCAATTTTATTCATCATTAAGTGTTGTAGAATCCTTATAATATCCTCATAGAGTGGTCAGGGTGTTGTAGAGCTTGTCCATGAGCTGTATGACCCAGATTTCCATAGGAGTCATTGTAAGAAGGACTACTAGGAAGAACATTCCCTCAAATTTCTATAGTCCTCCTCAGCCATGTCCAATGTTTAATGATTCTCTTCCCAATTTGAATGAGTTCCTAGCATCTCATCCTCTTAGGACTATTTTGATAGGGGCTCATTCTCCATCTAGGTTAAGATCAAATTCTCATAATAACACTGCAATGAATTCTCCCCCATCTTCTCCTCCTATCATTGATCATGACTCCACTATCATTATTGAGTTTGAATGGATTCATATGTTAGAGGAGAACTCAAGAAATTTTGAAGGCTTCTTAAATTGGGAGAATGTCCTCCCCCAGGCTAGAAATGTTATGAATACTCTAAGGGATATTGATCACAAATAGAAGAGGCTTGGAGATTTTAAGGGTATTATCCTTTATTATTAAGAGTAATATGCCCTTAGCAGGTACTCCTCCCCAAGATAATCAGTTTGACACCTATAGTTCTAAAAATGGTGTTGATATACTTAGGATGAAAGTACACATGATTGAATCCGCACCCACCATCCCTAGTATCGATGCTTCTACCATTCCCTTGGTTTACACCAACATGTTGAGTAGTTGCACTACCACTTATGTTTATGTTGGTTTAGGTGTTGGTGCTATCCTTGGTGGTGGTACTAGTCCTCATGTTAGTGCTGGTGGAAGTGGTGGTGCATATGGTAGTCCTCCACCTCATTTGCCTACTAATCCTATCTTGAAAACCATTTTACAAAATATGGGACAATTGCAGAAACAAATAATTAACCTTGCATTTACCTCTGGCTAGTCTTTGATGCATTCCTACTACTGCAAGATCCCACTCAATATTACCATCCTTAACACCATCCTTCCCTAGGGGGTTGT
The DNA here is from genome assembly GCF_030272615.1 of Cryptomeria japonica. Lineage (NCBI taxonomy): Eukaryota > Viridiplantae > Streptophyta > Pinopsida > Cupressales > Cupressaceae > Cryptomeria > Cryptomeria japonica. The sequence goes on along the minus strand of NC_081412.1, from coordinate 197,127,325 downwards.
ATCTTTGAAGTTTGATCGATTTAATGGATATGTTTATCTTAATATGCACATTGATTCATTCATGACTATGTGTAGTGATTATCATAGTCTGGACTTTGTCTTGCTTAAGTTTTTCTTGGGTTCCCTAAAGGGGACTATGTTAGAATGGTACAAATCATTACTTGATCACTGCATCTAGACAGTCAACCATCTTATGGATATGTTCCTCAAATGGTCCTAGGCTAAATTTGGTAGCGGGGTCACCATCGCAAACCTTATTCATTGTAAACAAAAGTCTAACGACAAGGTTACTAACTTCGTTTCTCAATACCAATCTATCTCTACCAGAATCCCTTTTGCCTTGCCAGATAGTGACGTGTAGAGAATGTTCATTAGAAATCTATATTCAAAATTGAGATAGAAGTTGTCTCTTAATCGATATCATAATTTTGTTGTCCTATGTTCTGCACTCACTTATTACTAACATATGATGATTTAGTTTGGAGAATCTAATTTGAACCCTTGTACTAATTGTTTTGGGGGCATGTCCATGGAAGGGACTAGAAAGAACACATTTATAGCTAATGTCATAGCTACACCAGTGCCAATAGTTGATGCACAAGAAGCACAATGTAATAGGATCTTCACCAAGTTGAATGACTCCTATTTGAGCATAATGCAAAAATTTCCAAAAGAAAATCTCATTACCCTTCTGAAGATTACACCTCTACTTGACAATAGACCATACGCTTGTTGGTATGATGGTTCTAAATTTTGTTAATATCATCATGTACCTAGTCATAACATTGAGCATTGTTATCATATTAGACATATATTCCAAAACCACATTGAAAATGGAGCTATAAAGTTCAATGAGAGGAAACGTAAATCCAATAAGTATGTTGATAAGATGAAAAATGAGTTGCAGATTTATAAATCCTTTTATGTCATATTCATTTAACTTTACATCTACATATGATTCAGGTCCAGTTTTAGATGATGGCCCATATGTTAATATGGTTACTATCACTCTGATCTCACCTCCTAGCTAGAAGACAAAAATATTTGACATATCATTTACCCTTCTAGATGTTCTATATTGTGGAGAGCCCACTCATGTATACATCCCTACAAAGCTTAATTGTCAATCTGTTATAGGTGTAATGGTTGATCCTTTGTGCAAAGTTTTTATCATCATAGAGGAAACATTCATCATAAATGGATGGCATAGGCCAAGATATGATGAGTTTCATGCTACCTTGAGAATGCATAATGGGTTATCTCTTTCTCCTTTGGGTAGTACCACCTTCATGATCCTTCTGGGACACAAGGTTGTTTCAATCAAATTTCTTATCATTCCTAAGTTGAACCTCTTTCATACCAAACCAGGTATTCCTTGGTTTATTGCTATGGTTGTGGTCCCTTTGACTGTTCATAAGTGCTTAAAGTTCCCTCATGACGGTTTAGTGCATGTCATCCAAGATATTGGGTATCAACCACAGGTAGCCCATGGGGACCTTTTGTTAGGTTATTTTTGGCTTACTCTAATTGGTCCTATGCTTCCCCATGGCGACTTAATGTATAGAGCATATTATCAATATAAGATGGGGGATCTGGATCCTAAATTGGTTCAACCTAGATTTTTGTTGCCTCTTCCTGCATCAACCTTTTCTCTATCTATTCCTATTTTAGAGCAGGTAGTGCCTTATGCCCCTTTGCCATTGGGGGTTGAGGTTAAGCTTTTTCCTTCAATTATACCTCCTCATCTACCCAAAACTACACAACCTCGAATGGGGTCTTCTATTCTTGTGACTGTACCTAGTGCAAACAAGGGAAAGTACCCAGGCTGTTGTCAAAGTCTATGGCCAACCCTCCCTTAGAGCTCCCAATCTTATCAGATATCCCCTGACCTACTCAATATGAGAAGGGGAAGTGTTCCCCTTGTACCCATTTACCATCACTTTCTCCTACTTCATAGCCTATGTAAGAACCCTTTGTTTCTCTAGTTGCTCCTTTAGAAAAGTGAGGTAGGGCACCCATTAGTGTGAATGTAGTACATGTCTCAGGTGCACCTCTTGTTCCACTAGTGGTAACCTCTCCTACCCTTGATATAGTTTGGAAGGCCTCTCGTATGGATTGTGATGCTCCTGACTCCTGCCAAGTTTTCATTCTTGGTCTCTATCTTCATTGTAATCAGTGTGCATGTGAGTGTAAGCATCATCGATAGTTGATGACTTGTGAACATGATGCAACTTTGCAGTTTGACAGAGTACCTTCACCACCTACTCCTATCACGTTTGTTTGTGTCTCTTTAGATCTTCTAGTCTCTGCATCATCTTTGGTGTTGTTACCGGTTTCTTTTGAGACTCTTGAAGAACCTCCTCCAAAAAGGGTGCAAGTCTTCATTGCTCCTTCTTTGGAGTTTCCTCTCATCACCTTGTTGTTGGATGTACCTCCATTGTCTCATCCATTAGATATTCTACACATGTAGGTGGTTTCTAGTACCACTTTTCTTGATCCTCTTGTTTTGCATCCGCTTCATCATCACATCTTTCTAGGGTCCTTGAGCCCACTACGGTTGATTAGAGGCCCAAGTCTCCTTTCCTAACTAAGTGCAAGTTTGAGTAGAGCCCCATCTTAGAATTTCATTGTCACAAGGAAACCCAGGTATTCTCCTCACCTATCTCTCATGCTTTAGTGTCTGTTTCTATTTGCATTGTTGAGGATGCCCCACTTTCTCTTGAGTTTGTCACTGCCCCTCTTATGGAAGTTGGCAATCTGAATCCTATCTCACCTCCTCAGACCAAGTCACCTACTTCCTCTATAGAGGCATTCCTTTTTGAGTCTTTGGAGGATATATTAGTGTTGTCTATGATCTTCACCCGATCATTGACTCTTACCTCTTTTGAGCTTGTGAATGTAGATGTTGAGGCTATTTCATCCCTTTCTCTAGCTACTGGTGAGGCACTTGATGTTGCCCTTGTGGTGGTTCCTCTCCAAGCTTGACCTTCTTCCCCATATGATCTATATTGGGAGGCTGATAATTTCCTAAGGGATAACCTCTAGGACATTAATTTTCTTATCTTGTAGCATTAGTGTGTGTGCATTATTGTGTTCCCTTGTTATTTCTTGACATGTTTGTTACCTCCCGGAGGACCCAAGTAACTTCATTGGTGCTTGGAAATGGGAGGTTGACTATCTTTATCTTTTTTTCTCTCCTAGAGGACCCAAGTTACTCTATAGGTGTTCAGATACAAAGGATTTTGATTCATACTTCTTCTATCTGTTAATTTATTCTCTCTATCATATCTTTATGACATCCGAGGATGATGCAAAGCGTTGGGGGCATTTAGACCTTCTTCCATTTTGACCCAAATATTTATTTTATCTTTGTCTTCATGTATCCTTTAACTCCAAGAACTTTGGCATTATGATGAAACACCCATCTATAGCTATACTATTTATTTTATCTTACTATTATGGGTTCTGATGCCAAATAATTAGACCCCCCTATGCTTTTGTGTTTTTGTTGATGTTGTGGGTCTTATATGTCATCCACCAAAGATGACATTCTATGGAAATATCTCACTATGTTGATGTGACATATAATTTCTTCTCCTTAGAATGTCATTCCTTATGTGCATACCATTCTAAGGGGGCGCTATCATATCTACATAATCTGCATTTGCATCTAACTATCTATTTATCTTGTTTTCCTTGGTGGAGGCTGAACTAATTGATCTATTTAAATATATTTTTTACTTAGTGGGGGTCAAACCACTTGATCTATTAATCTTGTCACCTCATGTGGAGGCCAATCCACTACTTACCAAATCATTATGTAGTTGTCATATCGTATTCCTATCCAACATAACATAACTTTCTATCCATATTGGAAAAATCTTTCAAATCATCACCCTATCATATGGCTATCTAGAATAGCACACTTTACTACCCATATTGGCACTATCCTTTCTATCTCAACAACTGTAAACTTGTATCTTTCGTAATAGGGGTTTTCCTCCATTAAGTGGGGTTTGTTTCTATTATGCTATCTTGTCTATTCTATGTCTAACTAATTTTTTGTCTAACATATTTGTTTGCATCTAACATGTTTTTGATGAAGCAACCTATCAAAATCTGAGTCAATTTTAAGTTTTATCTTACTAGGGGCAACTTCATCCAGTTGGTGAGTTCTACTTTGCCCTTGCAATCTTCATATCATCTCTCTACTTGAGTTTCCCATCTCTCAATAAAGATATGCTCACTAAAGTGGGGGAAAAATGTAACATCATAAATTGCAGTCCATGCAATTCCACGTCACATAAGAACCTTCACTTTAAGCTGATTAGAAACAATCTTCATCCCCTTGTCCTTTTGTTATATGGATTGCCTTGTTAGATTAGAATCTAGCCTCTTTCTGACCATGTTGATCATTTGACCAATGGAATAACACACCATGAAGACATCCACATTTTGTGCTAGCATCCCATGAATATGTTAGTTCACAGGTGGTCATTTGAGTGTTATGCCTGCACCTGGAAGTGTTTGTAACACCTCTACCCATGGCCACTAATGTCAGGATTCAACCTGGGGGTATATATCTCATACATTTGGTGAAATTCTCAAGCTCTAGGTATATTTTCTACATCTCTCACAAGTTTTTCTAGCGTTCATTATCCACCATTGTCATAGCTTTAAGGAGTTTTGTGTGCTTGACTTCACTCCTTCAAGTATCAAGTTCTTGGGTGTTGAAGGTAATTTCTCTCCTTCTTCTCATTCATGTTTCATAGTATCATATTCATTGTATTCTACTTAGCATATTGATTGTCTTATTTATCCATTTCCTTCTATATAATTTTTCTTTCAATCGTGGCTATTATCTCGGCTATTCGTAGAGGTAGAAACACTGAAATAAGGATTTGACTGAGGTAGACCTCTTAATGCAACCCCAAAATTTTCCCTTCTTGCTTGTGTGTAGGTCCATGATCAAGAGAAAGAGATTACCTTACTGGAGGCTTCAATCATGGAGTGGTTGTAAACTTCTTTCATCTTTCTTTGTCTCTTTTTAACTATTGGCATTTTATTGTTTTCCTTTTATTCAACACATCATTAGTTTAGTAACATTGTTGTGTCCATTTCCATTGTACACAATATTTATACTCTTTCTATACAGGACGTTAGCATTTTGCAATAGTGTCCCAATTTTGTGTGTTTTTCCTGAGAACAAAGACTTAGAAGAGGTCATCCAGAGGCTACTCTATGGCTTGTTTGCTTAGTTTCATAGTTTTGCGTCCCTTGGCTCACCTTTAGCAATAGTAAGGTGAGGTAGAGTGAATGTTGGTTTTTTCCTTTAAGTTCATCACTTTGAGGGTAGAAAATCCCATCCTCTACAGTTGGATTCATCTTGGAAGGATGTATTGTAATTTTTTTGGGTCTCGTCTTTCTTCTAAAGTGGATTGCTTTGAGTATTTTTGGTCCAAGTGGCTTATCTTGTGTAATAATGTTTTATTTTTGGCTCACCCTATAATTAAGTTTTTAATGATATAACTTATATTTAAGGAGTGTAAATGTATGATTTGTGTATGGGATAGAGAGTGAATAGATGAGAATAAAATATGAATGATATGCAAGCAGATTTGAAACTATGGATGTGCAAAAGTTAGTTTGTGAAGACGTTTGAAGAAGATACATTCAGTGAGATAGTGTGTTGAGATAGTGGTGGTTATTAGAGATGTTTGTCATGATGTTGGTTGCTTGATGTAGAGGTTCAAGGAAAATTTAATGATCAAGAGATTCTTCTCATATCAATTCTACTATTCTTTTTATTGCCAAAATATAGTGGGTCTCTTGGCAACATCTTTTGTATCTTGCCTTGAAGTAGTGTTCCTTAATTGAGAAAATTCATATATCTTTCCCTAAGGTACAATACCTTAGTCTTTGTTGGCATAGATTTCAACCAAAATAGCATAAAGAAGGACAACCAACATGGGTGATTAGTTCATAACACTATCATCATATCAACTAACCACCCATGTTAGTTGTCCTGCTTTATGCTATTCCAATTGACATCAATGACAACACAATGCCAACAATCTCCCCCTTTGGCATTTATGTCAACACATGTAGTATCTGGTATACTATAGATTCTTTCTCCCCCTTTGACAATAATGGCAAAGGGTCTTGACAGTCGGTATACTGCAAGCTCTCTCTTTCCCTTTTGTACTGGTTGCTTGTTCCCTTTATACCACTATGCTTTGCAACCTCTCAACTAGCAGCACTTGAACCAGAGAACTGACACCAATTATATAGATTATAGAATCAACCAATTGTTGAAAAGTGTGTCAGTGAATACTACTTATCTATCAGTCAAACTACATCTTCCCCATCTACTATCAATTGATCTTAAGAATTGAATGTGATTGTACTATAAGTGTTGCCAATTGAAACCAATTGTTGATGTAGACATTGATACCATTTTTATATCAATGAAATATTCTTCCTCTGTAGGGGGTTTCTCTGACACTAATCTATTTGACATATTCTCTTCCTATGTAGGTAACTCACATATTTGTTTGCATCTCCCTATATACTGGTCCATGGTGTAGTAGCAATGACAATTGATCTCCTCACGTGTCAAGTGTATCAGATACCAATCATAAAATATGACTGTGAACTCCCCTTGAATCACAACCCTCTGGTCTTGATTTTTCTATCAAGTCCTAAATCGGTACCCCAAATTGTACATGTACTAGTGGAAGTGAGCATTTATGAATATTGATGGTCTTTCACTTCCATGACATCCATCCCATCTTTGTGACATAATCTTACCTGACCACAATGCCAAGCCACATGACTTCATGTCAACTCTCACACCGGTTGACATCATGATGTCTCATACACATGGGATTGGAAACTCATCCATAACACTATCATTTAGGACTTCTTCTAATATCATCAGAGACATAAATACATCTATCTAGATCACCAGAGACACTACAACACAACCAAAACACATTGACTCACATAATCTGCTATACCGGTCAATACCCATATCGGTAACACGCTTCACACACTGGTTTACTCTACTGGTTCAATATCTTCACTATGACACCTTTTCCATTAGCCTTTGTCTTCTTGTGTCACTTGTATCTTATCCTAGTTACAATTTTAACTATACATTGACACAAGTATGAGTGTGTAGTCAAGGAAGCAACCACACATACACCTATCTCACCTTTTTTTTCTTAATGGTAGCAACTTGTCTTCTCCTTTGTCCTTATCAAGCATGGAGGTGAATGATTTGAACAATATTTAGCTTCCCCTTAGACATGCATCTCCTTTAAGATTTAGGAGATATCACTTGTGCAATGAATGCACAATGTCTATCCATGCTCTTATTTTCCTACTTCTTCCTCCATACCTTCTTAATCATTTTCTTTTCCTCATTTGCAGCCTTTGGAGTAGTGTTGACCTTTTTCTTCTCATTGGACCTTCTTTACCAAATTCTATAGCATGATCCAAAGAATTGTTTCAGTAGCACACAACATTCATGCCAATCAAATGATTGGGGGACCTTCTAACATATCAGTTTCCTCCTCCTTTTCTAATTATGCCATTGTAGCCAGCTACTGATCTCCATGGAATCCTTGAATGTTTAGGAACACTTCTCCTCTTGTTCCCTATAGGTCTCTATTTCTCATATTACCTATAACTACTTCCACACTGAGAATGATTGTTCCACCGGTTGCCATAGGACTGATAATCCTTTTTCCTTCAATCATGACTTCTATGGCCAAATCCATTGCATAGATAACATATAACATTTGCATAACCGGGAGAGGGGATATGCATGTTTCTACTCTTTGAAAATTTATGCCCATGTGCAGGATATATATGGTAACCTAAATTATTTCTCCTAGATGCCTTTCTACATTCTTCTGCTCTATGGCCATATCCATTACATGCAAAACAATAATCAGAGAAAGAGGACGTATTACTTACAAATTTGTTTTGCCAAACATGAGATGATCTTATCAGTTTGGCATCTCCATTTCTGCTTCTTTGAGGATGGATCTTAGGTTGTCCACTTTCCACAGTCCTTTCATCTAATCCCTTTCTCTTCCACATTTGTCTTGACTTGGGCTTAGCAGCATTCCTTTGTCTTCTACCGGTGAAGGAACTTCTAAACTATCTTCTCTTGTTTTTACTACCAGTGAAGCTATCTTCTTTTAGCTTCCCTTTTTCTTTTGAGTCTGCAATGTTCCTTCTTGCAGCACCAGTCTTCAACCTCATCATGTCTTCATCAGTTGTAGTTAGGTCAACCTTCTTTCTTGGATAATCTCTAACTGTGAAGGTCTAACCCTTGCCATTTCCATTTGACGAGACAAATTTAATATCTTTGTGGGAGGTCTCCTTGCTTGTAGAGCACTCATCAGTACCACATCCTAATCCACCAATATCCTTAGAATGTTTTTAATACTTCAACATTTTATCTAAGGTGTCACTACTACCATCAAACCAAATTCTTACCTTGAGCTCATCTTGACATTTATCAAGGTCATTTCAAAGATTCTCCATTTCTCCTTCTAGTTGTTGATACTCTTTATCATTTGCCTCTAGCTCATATGCTAGATCTTTACATCAATATTTCTTGGTGTCTCAACTCTGAGATAAATTTCTTAGATTCATCAAGGCATTTGATTAACCTATTTTGCTCCATAATACTAGCATTCTTGAATAACTTATATTCATTTTTCACTCTATTAATCTCCTCAACTGCACTTACAAGTTCTCCTTCTAGATCTACCTCGACTTCATCTCCTTCTTCATCTTCAGTGTCACTGCCAAACACATCTTGTCAGTAGGAATGATCTGCATGATCACTCTCTGATGTGTATCTCTCATCTTCTGATTCTTGAGCCATGAAGAGGTGGGTTCCTTCTACATAATTGTTGTTGTTGCTAGCATATATGCCTTCATCATCTGCAGACACATGAGTTGCATTTCTCATCTTGTCTTCATAAACCAGTTTTGCAGTGGTAGGCCCATTTCCATAGAGCTTCTTCAATCTATCCCATAAAATCTTTGTCAATTTGCATCTATCTACCTATGAGGAAACATCATCTGATAACCCACAAAGTATAGCCTTCATTGCTATATCACTACACTAGTATCTTCTTTCTTCTTCTGAATCGATGGGAGGACTCACTTTACTAGGGCATCCACTAAAAACTGACATCCACACATCAAACCCTAAAGAGGATAGGTATAATTTCATCCTTGACTCCAAATAGAATAATTTGAACCATCAAAAACTAGAATAGGGGTTGACACTAAGAAAACCATTGTGTTCAAATACCAAAATCTACCCAAGCTGGAGAAATCTTATCAACCGAGAACCTAGTCTCTGATACCAATTGTTGAACATAATGTACCACTGAGAGAGGGGTGAATCAATGGTTCCCAAAACTCTTTAACCTTTTGATCCTAAGAGTGAGTACCAGTTTTCAAAGCAAACACAAGTAAACCTACCGGTGAGATAATTCAAGACTTCACAATGCAATCACAAAAAGGCACATCACATGACACCGGTATATATGAGGACAACCCAAAATGGAAAAAACATTAGTGAGAAGAGTTGTTGGAGACTATTACTCCAATCCAACCTCACAATGAAACAATCAGTTACAACATTTAGCGCACCAACCCAAGGAGAACCAATCCTGATATAGGGCACCAACCCAAGGAGCACCAACCCTTGATTTAGGGCACAAATCCAAGGAGCACCAACCCCTGTATCGAGCTCCAACTCAGTGATTATAACATATAGCAGATTAATACAACAATAGTAACCCTGGATACAAATGAATCTTGTAACCACTACATACACAAAATGGCGAAGGGTCTTGATAGCCAGTATATTGCAAGCTCTCTCTTCCCCTTTTGTATTGGTTTCTTGTTCCCTTGTTACACTGATCACTGATTTATCCTTTCTCTTCTCTCTACCTGGCATATATTTTCTCCCATACACATATAGTTGCTTCTCTCTACAATGCCTTCTAGCTGGCTTGAACACCATCGGTTCCCACCTCTACAACTCACTTTCCAGTTTACCGGTTACACTGATCTTGTTGGTTTAGCCACTGCTAAAGCCTCTCACCAGTTTCACCTTCCTTGCTATCTCTCTGCTTTAGATTCAAATTTCCTTGACTCTTCTCAGTCTTATATGTTCTCTACTTTTCTCAGGATCACTCTTCTCCACCAACCAGCATAACACCTTCAATTTTTGATCTGCATAAATATATTAGAGCTTTTCTGCCAACATGTGAGTTTGAACTTTGGCGTGCCAGGGTTTTCTCCATTCATCTCAAGCAGTATCAGATCCAATTAGATCTCATTCAGCATGAAGATAAACAATGTGCAAGCAATAAGGCATCACCTACCATCTCTTCTTTCTTCCAAGGAATGTTTGCTATACTTAGAAAACATAGACAGTCCGTCAGCAAGGCACTTGGTCAATCATCATAAATGGTTTGGCAGATTGCATCACTAACCTCATTTTGCATCGATCACCTCTATCCTACCTTCCTCAAGCCGCACACCTTTGCAACACATCCCATGATTTATGGGGTCTACAATTAATATGGACCAACACCAACAACCTCACCAACACAACACATCACCGACCTCTACATGCTTTCCACTTCAACTCCATGTGGCATCCCTATCAGTATCCATCTCAACTTAGACCTCTATGTCATTTCAGACATGATCACCAACCAAACACTTAACTGGTGCACACCTACTAGACATCTAACCCTACTGGTATGCCTCACCTTACCAATTGACCTTCTTGCCATCACCATCTCTATCTTGCCAGTGTATCAAATTTACCCGATCATTAATCGTGTTGGTCCTCAGCAGAAATCTAGGATGACTCACCATGTGCATCTTCATAAGATTAAGAGCACTTCATATTTATCTCTTAGTTCACTTAGTTGCATGTCGGTAACCTTCTTTACCAATTGGGATACTAGATAACTTCATGTTGTCAACCTCCAACCATCTTTGTCGATGGCAACAACAATCTCCACCTGAGCCTTGGTAAATCCAAGTGTGTAAGTGTAGATATTCATCTTCATCTGACTGACTCCCTTCTCAACCGGTTTGCCAAGATGGCAAACCCATCGTCTCAACACTTCTTTCTCTGTCCCTGCAGCACATATTGACTTCACATGATGATCTAGTGTACGTCTCATATCTCATCCTCTGGAGGCTTCCTCATCTTTCACTTTAGTCATCTAATCTATCCATCCAATTACCTGCCTTTTCTTACTCTGACTATCTTATCCCATAGAGTCATGATTTATGTCATGCATGTTGTGGGATAAGAAAGATATTACCACTTACCGATGGGAAGAATAGATAACTGCACTTCTCTGCTAAACATCGGTGGAGGAAGATCTACGTCACTTGCCGGTAATGATGTGACTTCACTAAGGAGAGGATATATCTCCAACTTGACATATGTCATAGTACCTTTTCCATATGTCATCTTTTCTCACTAAAGAAACATGCTTTCTACCAACCTTCTCTTCATCTAGTGGGAGTCCTGCTAGATGGCATCACACTAGCATACCATTTTCACTACTGACCCTTCATTAGTTCATACTACAACAAGCTCTACCATTCACATGCTTCCTGGTTCTCATAACTCACTAGTCACTTCTCTATAATACATGTTCAACATCAACATGCATACCCACTAATCAGTTCCTTCTTCCCAATACTGACATTTAAACTAGTTACTCTAAATTTCTTACCTATTGGCTTCACTATCCATACTACCGGTTGAGAGGTTGCAGACCATAGTGGTAAAAAAAGAACAAGCAACTAGTACAAAAGGGGAAGAGAGAGCTTGCAGTCTACCAACTGTCAAGACCCTTTTCCATTGTTGTCAAAGGGGGAGAAATAATTTGTAGTATAACAGATACTACATTTGTTGACATCAATGTCATGTCGGTGATGTGCCATGTCGATGAGGTTGTTGGTGTCGGTTGACATTAATTATAACCCCGTAAATCATGGGATGAGTTGCAGAGGTGTGTGGCTTGAGGAAGTTTGAACATAGGTGATTTATGCAAAATGAGGTTGGTGATGCAATCTGCTAAACCATTTATGATGATTGACCAAGTGCCTTGTGGATGAACTCTCTTTGTTTGCAAAGTATAGTAAACGTGCCTTGGAAGAAAGAAGAGATGGTAGGTGATGTCTGATTGCTTGCAAGTTGTTTATCTTCGTGCAGAATGAGATCTGATTGGATCTGATACTCCTTGAGATTAGTAGAGAAAACCCTAACGTGCCAAAGTTCAAACTCACGTGTTGGCAGGAAAACTCTAATATATTTATGTTGATCAAAGATTAAAGATGTTTTTCTATTTGGTAGAGAAGAGTGATCCTGAGAAAATTACAAAAAAGACAAGACTGAGAAGAGTCAAGGAACTCAGAATCTGAAGCAGAGAGCCAGCAAGGAAGGTGAAACCAGTGAGAGGGTTTAGCATTGGCTTAACCAAAAAAATCAGTGTAAGTGGTAAACTGCAAAGTGAGTTGGAAAGGTGGGAATCGATGGTGTTCAAGCCAACTAGAAGGCATTGCAGATAGAATAAGTTGTATGTGTGTATGGGAGAAAAGACCTGGCAGGTAGAGAGCAGAGAAAGGATAAATCGGTGATCAATGTAACCAGTTGCAGGTATATGATTTGATTGTTTATCCAACAAGAAGAGGAAGAACTGGTGTATCAGTAGCAGCTGGTGAAGGTGAGCAGAGAGAAAGAGAGAGATAGAAGGAAGAGTAGGAGTTAACCGGTAAGGCAGAGAAGGAGTAAAACCGACAGAGTGGAGTGTATGTAGTGGTTACAAGATTCACTTGTATCCAGGGTTACTACTATTGTATTACTTTGTTATATGTTGTAATCACTAATTTGGAGCTTGGTACATGGGTTGGTGCTCCTTCGGTTGGTTCCCTAAATCAGGGGTTGGTGTTTCTTGGGTTGGTGCCCTAAATCAGGAGTGGTGCTCCTTGGGTTGGTGCCCTAAATGTTGTAATTGATTGTTTCATTGGGAGGCTGGACTGGAGTAGTAGTCTCCAACAACTCTTCTCATTGAGGTTTTTCCCATCTTGGGTTTTCCTCGTATATATCGGTGTCTTGTGATGTGCCTTTGTGTGATTGCATTATCTCACTGGTAGGTTTATTTGTGTTTGCTTTGAAAATTGATACTCACTCTTAGGATCAAAAGGTTAAAGAGTTTTGGGAACCTCTGCTTCACCCCCCTCTAAGTGGTACATTGTGTTCAATAGTCTTGCAAGTCTATGAAGTTCATGTTGCTTCTTTTTAGTAAGCCTATAACTTTGTCATCATTTATATTTTTATAGTGAGTATATGATTCTCATTGTGGTTTTTCCTTGATTGGGTTTTCCATGTAGATCTAGTGTTCATGTTTTGATGGTTGATGTTTTTAGTGTTGTTGCTAAATATTATTTAATATCAATTAGATATTATTTAAAGTGTTCTAGATTGATTTTTCCCCCCTTAGTCTTTTCATGGGTTTAACAAAATGTACCATGACTTCTACTTCTTTTTTCATCAACACATCCAATTTAATATATATCAATGTAAGTTTCAAAAGAGAAATAATCATCCTTCTTATACCACTAACCAAAATCTAAGTCCCTTTCAAATATTTAAATATCCTTTGCACTACTTAATCATGAGATTAATTTAGATTAGCTTGATATATAGCAACCAAAAAAACAACTTACATAATATCTAGTCTTGAAGTAGTCAAATACAAATATCCTCCAATTATCATAGACCTATACTATTTTTGATCAACTTTGAGAGATCCATTGTCCTTACTTAACTTGTAACTAGTAGCCATAGTAGTTACAATTGGTTTAAAAATTCTCCATACCAAACTTCTTCAACATTTCCTTGATATACTTGGTTTGAGAAATGAAAATACCATCTTCTAACTATGTCACTTGAATACCAAGAAAAAATGATAACTCACCAATCATTGACATCTTAAATTCTTTCTACATTTCTTCTTCAAATTTCTTACAACCACCATCATCTCTTTCGAAAATGATATCATCAACATACACAACAACTATTAATAGTTTATCGCTTTCAACTTTGAAATAAATATTACTATTTGTCATACCTTTCTTGAAATTTTTCTACAACAAATACTTAGCCAGCCTTATGTACTAGACTCTAAAAGCTTTCTTGAGTCCATTAAGTGCCTTCTTGATTCTATAGACCATATCTAGATCTTCTGAAATTTTAAAACTATCCGGTTGTTCAATATACACCTCTTCTTCAAGTTCTTCATTCAATAATGTTGACTTGGCATCCATATAATATATCTTAAAGTTCTTGTAAGAAGAAAATGCAAGAAACATCCTTACAGATTCCATCCTAGCTATTGGAGCAAAAGGCTCCTCAAATTTTATATCTTCAACTTGTCGATAATCTTTACAGACTAGTCTTGCCTTGTTCTTTATGACTTCTCCATTTTCATTTAGCAAATTTTTAAATACCCACTTTGTTCCTACCACATTCTTGTCCACTAGTCTAGGTACCAATTCCCATGTCTGATTATTTTCTATCTAATTCAGCTCCTCTTCCATTACCTTCACCCAGCCAAGTCATCTTTGCTAGTTTCTATAATTTAAGATTTTAGCTCTACCTGATATAAGAAACATACATTTTCTTATTTTCTAGTCTCAACAAGTCTTCTTCTTGTTTGAACTCCTTTGTCTATGTCTCCAATGATCTAATGTTTTGAATGGTTATTTTGCACATACTTCATAGGTGTCTTAGGTGCTTGTTTAGGTTCCTTCTGTTTTGGATTTATCTCTTCTATGTCTTCCAAAACATCCTTCTCTTCCATAGCAACATGACCATATTACATGTCATCCTTAGATTCAAGTGTAGCATGATTCCATTCTTCACTCACTTTGACATTCATACTTTCCACAATCTTCTTTAGCTACTTGTTATAACATCAATATGTTTATGTCTTTGTAGAGTACCCTAGGAATATTCCTTCATCTAAGCTTGCATCTAATCTTGCATATAGTTGTCTTCTAATACCATGTTCTTCACAAATCTATCAAATTCATTTATGTAAACTCTCTTCCTCTATCAGACCTCAAACACTTGATTTTAGCATCTATTTGATTCTCAACCATAGATTTGAATACCTTAAATCTATCTAATGCCTCAATTTTTTTATTAAGAAAGTAACCCATGTCCTTCTAGATTAATTATCAATGAGTAATAGAAAATACCTTTCACCATCTACTCTTATTATCCTTTTAGGTCCACATAGATCAATATGAATCAACTCCAAAGGTCCTGTGGTAGATTAGTCCTTATTCTTGAATATGTTCTTTATTTTCTTTCACATCTGACACTCCTTGCATACCATATTAAAAACTTTGATAATCTTTGGTGAATTTCTCATAGCATGAGTAGAAGTGATCTTCACCTTGCTGTCAAAGTTAATATGTCCCATTCTTTTGTACCATAATCAACATTCACTTCTCTACGCTAACAAAAAATTACTTCCATTATTTTTTCCACATAGTAAACATTGCCATTTGTTCTTATAACTTTTGCAACTAATATTCTAGAAAATTCTTTTGTAGATCTCACATCCAAACCCATGAAATATGAGCTTGTAGCCTTAGTGTAGATTTGACTCACTCTCATGAGGACATGGTTCTTTTACCACAAATAGGTGTAGTCTCTTCACCAATAGAACTCATTGATCGACAAACATATTTTTCAAAGTTTATGAGCTTTATTTTGTCTCTTGTCATTTGATTTTAGCATTCATAATAAACTATTCAATATTTAGGTTCCACTTTGGCATGTATTGGAATCTTCATAGTCATTGATCTTTCACTATTATTGATGCAAAAGCATCCCTGATTCATAGCAATCTTGCATCAACCAAAAATATTTTCCTTTTTGTTTTGCTTTCCGTTTGCAGTTTCGACTTTTCTTTCTATGTGTACCAGTTTTGGCTTACCGGATCCTGCGGAGTTGGATTTTACTTCAAGACTTGATCATATTTCTTATTTCCAGACCACATCGCATTTGAATCATTTTCTGTAAGTTATAGCTATTGGTTTCCATGACAGTTAACTGTTACCAATTGACAGTTTCTTGTTACTAGTTGCCTAGACCTATTTTTGGTGATCTACTAGAACCCCTTTCGAAGCTTGTGGAGCCTTGGGCATTGATTCTAATGTTTCTTGGCATGTGGCTGACCTTTTCCCATGATCTACACTTCATCCTTCAGATTTTCCAGAGGAATCTCTTGGTGGAGGCCAACCTTGTTGGTTTTAGGTCTTGTTCTTCAGGTTTTGATTACTTTTTGGACCGACCGGATCCCCTTGGATTGTATGTATAATTGTAATTGTGTATTAGAAAGTAAAAATTGAACAATCAAGTAGTTAGTCTAAGCATAGAAGATAGATCTTAAGATTGAAGGTCTCGGTTGTGACCTATTATATACTTTGAGCATGTTTTAGTAGGCCTGTGAGTCAGTTTCTGTAACTCAATTATTACTGGTTGGTTGTAATGAATTTTCATAATATAATTCAATTTGTTCTGAATTGCCTCCATCATATCTTTGTGTTTCCATTGTGTTTACTCTTTCCGACTAATCCAAATTGATCTCTTTGAGGTCCCTCCTAACCGATGACTACTTCAAGTGGTATCAAAGCGATTTTTTATTCCGAAGGTTGCATGCCCTAAGAATTTTTGTAGGATGGCAGATTGTGGATCTGACTTACAACTACAAATGACTAGCGTAAATGATGGTGCAAAGAGGAACTAGGAATGGTGGAGAATGTGGGAATGAAAACCCTATTATGATGGAAATGTTGTGAGGTATAGTATCCTAGTTGGAAGCCATGGAGACAACCTAGAGAAGAGGTCAACACATTGAATATGTAAGTGAAGATGAAGGAGAAGAAGCCCAGACAGAACAAGTAAACCCATCGGTGGTTGATCTGGATGAAGAAAGGTTTTTGAGGGTTTTGAGTAGGGAAAATACTAAATGTCATTTTACCTCATTAGAATATGATGGGAAGTTGGATTCAAATGAATTGATAGATTGGATTTTGGAGATGGAAAGATATTTTGATTTTGAAAACACTGCAGAAGAAAGAAAGGTGAAATATGCCTGTACTCGGTTGAAAGGTCATGCATCTCTTTGGTGGGAGCATTTGCAAGTTGATAGATAGAGAAGAGGTTAAGAGAAGATCAAGACATGGGATTGAATGATTGCTAAGTTGAAATAAAAAATTATGCTAGTTGATTATCAAGTGAATCTGTTTCGTAAGTTGCAGAATTTGAGACAAAAGGAATCTAGTGTGAAGGAATACTACGAAGCATTTTACAAGTTGAACATCAGATCCAGACATGTTGATCATGAAGTTGAACAAGTTGCAAGATATTTAAAAGGACTGTGGGTGTCTAAACTATTGAAATACAATAAAACTAAGAGGGGGGGGTGAATTAGTGTTATACCAGAATGATCAATTTTAGTCTTATTAAAATATGCATACACCAACCAGTAACCGGTACATACAGAATTGAAAGAAGAAAAGCAACCAATAAGCCAATCACATAAATGAGAATCATAGCACATATAATTATACATGGAAAACCTCAAAGAGGAAAAACCACAATGGGATTTGTGACCCACAATATTAATCCACTGGCCATATGAAGAGATATTACAAAATATAAGGGGCCTGCACTTGCAGGAAGGCTTACAACCTAGATGTGAGGCCCTACCCCGACTCATCCTAGAATTTTAGTGTTTTTCATGTTGAGACTATTATGGATGCTTTATTTTTATGCATTATGGAATTTAGAACTATATGATTCCATGATTTGGATAACATTGATATATATTGATGCTTCATTTCTATGCATTATAGATATAGAACTCTATATGATTCTAGAATAGGATAAATTTGAGATGATGTATGTCATTATTAGATTTGTAGGACTTTACTATGATGATAGAAATAGGTTGCATGTTTTATGTATGGATCAAAATTATGAGGATTATGATAATTACTTATGTGGATTTATTTGGATATAAGATGTATCGATTTGTTTAAATGTAAATTGTATGCAGAGTGTTTGATGTGTATTTTAATTCATGTGTTTAAATATTATATGAGGTTATTTAGAAGTACTAATGTGTAATTGAGATGCACAAGAAAATTATCCATGTGACCATGGAAATATTATGGAGAACCAAACCTAGACCTATGTATGTTTGTAAAACCAGGGTTTGTCTATTTGAAGAGACAACACCCCATATGTATCATATTTTATTTGTGAGAGTAATGTTGCATGTGTGTTAAATTGAATTATTAATTTGTGTAAATCCAACAAGAGACAAATTTCATATGTAATTTTGTAAAATATTTTATTGTGTCACTTGACACATGTGTTGATTTATGTCTTGATTTTTGACTTGTCTCTTGGAGGGAGTTGTTTCAACCATAGTTTTTTCAAACATTTGAATGTGGTTCCAAATTTTCTTTGGGTAGAGAGTCTTTGGAGTGGTCAAATCAAGTTTGACCCGAAAGTTAACTTCAGATGGGTTTATAAGGGGTCAAATGGACTCCTAGGGGTAGTTTAAAGGTGTTTCCTAAAGTCCATAAGGTATACCTATGGGTTAGGAGTATTTATAGGCATGTGTCTACTCCCATGTGACTGTTTAGTCACCTCAAAAAGTGAGTTTCCTAAGGTGAGCGAAAATTCAAAATTAGAAGGTGTCATCTAGGTTAGATTACCTTCCTTTTTAATGTGAGATCCTTTTTCCACTTTCTCTTACCTTTTCCTTTTTCAGTTTTAGTAACCGATGAGAACTCTCACTGAGGTCTTTTTAGGCAAGGATTAGATATTTTGTGGGTAATCACCCACTCTCCATTTTTGGAGATCATGCAATTTTGAAAGGAATAGTTTTTGGGATAGAATTCTGGTTAAGTGTAGAAGGAAGAATTGTGGAATTGCACTGCTCATCCTCAAACTACTTCTACAAAACCTTTGGGCAGATTGAAGGTTGGTTCATCTTCTCCTTTTGTTTCTTTTTACGTTGCATGTTTATGTTAGAAAGATTGCTTGTATGTAAAAGTTGTTTCTTGTATTTTCCTTTGTGAAAATTATTATGTGACCTATCTGTTACTTCTTTTATTCATTTTTTTGTTATTTGAGAGTAACCAAGGCCTTCTACTCTTGGGAGAGTAGGATGGTCTTGTGGGTGGTAGAAGTTTGACAACCCTGGAGTGAACTCAAGGGGTGTATATGTGATCCTTGCTGCATGGCCTGGCTTATGCATTTGGGGGTCATAAGGGGAGAAAGTATGACATGAATGCCTTGGGGGGGCATAAGGTTATGGGGTTAATGAACTTATGATATATCTTTGTTTGCCATGAGGTGGCTTTGTGATCTACCATTCTTGCAGTCTCTTCAAGGTATTTGGTCCACTACCACCCGTGTAAAAACATCACATTTTGTGATGAAGTGTAGCCTTGGTTGTGAAGTGTTGTTG